>NC_057801.1:602549392-602582766 GCF_018294505.1 Triticum aestivum
TCTTCAATGTCTTCATACATTTTTAGGGGTCATCTCCGGTAGGTAAACCGAATCAATGAGGGACACTACCTGCGTTATCCTGCAATTCTCACAAACGCATTAGTCCCTCAACCAACTTTGTCGTCAATACTCCAAAACCAACTAGGGGTGGCACTAGATGCACTTACAATCTCCCCCTTTTTGGTGATTGATGACAAACTGGTTGAAGTTTTCAACGGGGATAAAGTATGTGAAATTGTAAAGGATAGGAATTGTCTTCATAAGTAGCAAGGGCTCCCCCTGAAGATGTGCATATAAGTAATTTTGCTTTTGGAATGCAAATGCACATGGCAGGTTGTACTTGTGGAGATCCACTTCAACTTATGAAGATAATTCATCATGCATGAAATGATATAGCAAATAGGATGACATGCATAATGAAAAATGGACATCTGCAGGATGATCTAAGTGCGGAAGTTATCATCGCACATGCGGAATTTATCATCGCATCACAGTAAAGCAAATAAGTAGCAGACGACCATCAAGTTTAGGTGTTACAACTCAAAGAACCAAATGTTTTAAAAGCAAGAGTTGTAAGCACGAGGCAAAATATAATGCAACCGCCCATATGAACCCGCTTGAAGACTGTCAACTCATACGCTTCTCCCCCTTTTGTCAGTAAGGACCAAAAAGGTTTGAAGACATAGAGCATCTACTCGTCCTCATGAGTAGGTGAAGCAGCAGGGTTATCGTCGTTGGTTGGCGGTGCAGACGAACTTGGTGCAGTGTCGATGTGTGCAGTTGTAGGAGGTGGTGAAGTAGCATCATCTTCGTCATCGATCACTCTGGCATTGATAGTTGCCGCGGAGGAAGAATATTCAGAATCTTCAAGAGATGGAGTGTGACGTAGGACAACAGTCCGTGGAGGAGTGGAGTCAAACTGGAATCTTTCATTGAAGCCATCGTCTTGAAGATCTGCTTTAGCACTAAGCAGGGTCAAGCTCTTCCATGATCGCCGGCAAGTTTCATGAGCAACAAAGGCATTCTTGGTGGCAAGGTTACGAATGCGATTGACATCCACCAAGAGGCTTTGCATCTGTCTTTTGAGCCAAAAGTGATGTTTATCCTGTTTCTGATGAAGGGCCACAAGAAGTTCTCGGTCATTGAGAACGCGAGAACGCTTCTGAGGCCTTTGTGCAATGGTGCTTTCAGTGACTTCAGTAGGTGCTCGATGAGGCAGACGAGTATTTCCAGCCAATGGATAGATTCGTGTTGCTGCTTGAACACCTTCAATGGGTTGAGTGAAGCTTTGGTGCTCGGCATTCTGAAGACAAAGAGGCTTCTTGGCAGGGTCAGAGTATATGGCTTCAACTGACATATCAACCTCTGGTAGGAAGATCACATGATTGCGAGCAGATGGTTGATAGTTGATAGCAGAGTGTCGCTTGATGAGGCGCATGACCCATGGAGCATAAAACTTCAGACCAAACAGATCAGATCCAGAAGCAGCAAGTTGCCTGATGAATAAATCATGTGCATTGAAGCTGATGCCATTGAGGATGTAAAAGACCAATGTCTTCATGGCTCCTTCAAGTTTTGCAGCTGATGAATGTCCTTTGATCGGCCATAGAGTCCGCCTGATGATATGATATATAGTGCGCGGCAGATACTCAAGGTCATCAACAAAGAACTCCTTTGGATATTCAGCATCACGTGGCAAAGGCTTCATCATGCTCAACATCTGGCTCATATTGGGTTCAGGCTTATGGAAGATGCTTTCCAGTGCATTGCAGTGTTTTTGACAATCAGGCTCATATAGCTCGCCAGGTGTGGCTAGTCCTGTAAGCTCAATGATGTCAAGAGCTTTGGCTTCATGATGAACGTTTCTGGTTATCCATTCGAGGACCCATGTCTTGATATCTCTGTTGTAGCCACGAATGTGTAGAGTAGCATAGAATTGAAGCAATAGCTCTTCATTCCAGTGTTCTTTGTCTGTCACAAAGTTGAGCAGACCAGCATCACGAAAGCAATCAAGTGCTTCTTCTAAGCACGGCAGTCCAGCAATGGCTTCAGTGTCGAGGCGCATATGAGGGAAAATGCGCCCTTGATCATACAGAACACAGGAGTAATAGCTTCGCTGCTGATGACTCCAGAACCGATCTGATGATATTCTTGGCTTCGTGTAGGGGTTCTTTGAGCTGTCAAAGAATGTGTTATGGCTTTTGAAGCCATTTGCATTGAAGGACCCGACAGATGTGGCAGTACCAGGAAACCTTGGCAGTCTTGGCTTGGGCTTCTGGACCTGAGGCCTATGCTCAATGTGATAGTCAAATTGAGGACCAGAGACAATAGGCGGAGGGACCAAAACGGGCCATCTTACTGTGATTAGCTCGCCATGGTTGTATGCTTGCTCGATTGTATAGGGCCTTGGTGGCGGAACAGGAGCAGTGGCAGTAGCTGAGGCTTCAGGCTGCAAACATGTGCTTCAGGAGCAGTTGCCTCATTGGTTTCAGGCACACTGTTTGGTTCAAGCTCCACATTAGCTTCAGTCATGACAACGTCATGAGCTTCACTTGCGTTGGTAGTGGCAGCTTCAGGATTTTCAACCTCCACTTGCTGAGCTGGAGGGTCAGGCACAGACACATTCACTTCATGAACAATTTCTTCAGGAATGGGGGGAGTATGGACATGTTCTTGCGGGCGATCAGCCCATGAAGCATCCTGAGCAATTGGCATCAGTGGACGACCAATGCTGATGATTTCGTTGTTCGTACGAACAGGCGATGATACCACATTATATTCAATTTGAGGATGAACTTCATCATCTTCAATATTGCCATCTTGACCAATGTCTTCAGTAGCGGTGGGTTCAGCTGCTGGTATATCTTCAGCTTCATGTGCCTCTGTGGAAGCAGGCTCATGAACTATCATCCTTCTTTCTTGATGTTCTGACGCAGGTCGAACCACTGAAATGGGTTCAACAACTAAGGGCTCTGTGGGAGCAGCCCTAGACTTCTTGGTCTTGCGCTTCTTCTTGGAGAGAGCGACATCAGAGGCTTCAGTATTCTTCCTCTTTCTAGCTTCAGCCTCGGCAGCCCTCGTCTTCTTTTGTTCTGAAGCGGTTGTGGTGACCTTTGGCTTCGAGCCAGTCATGCTGCTTGGGAAGATAATGCGAGGGGCTTCTTGGCTTGAAGGTGCAGGCTGGTCAGCAGGAAGCTTCTTCTTTTTCTTTGCAGCCATCCTGGGGTCAATGCCAAGACGGCCAAGTGACTTGCGCTTCTCAGCCTCATTGTAGGCAAGCACACACTTATCAGCCAATCTCTTCATGCGCTCACGAGAGCCTTGAGCTTCTTGGCGCTTCTTCAGAAAAGCTTCTTTAAGCTCATGCAGCATGACCTTGAAGTTTATGACGTCTTGAACACTGAGCTTCGCCACATGCTTCTTGAATTGAGCTTTCTCATAATCAATTTTGTTCTTCAGCTCAACGATGCGCTGAGCAAGAGCCATCTCAGAAGCAATGGCACCATTGAAAGAGACGCTGAGGCCAATGGGAAGCTGCAAATCTTCAAAGCTTAGATTGGGGGTGTCAAGCCACTCATCAATGAAGTTATGGATGATTGCCACGTCAAAGAGAGGCAAGTTGTTGAAGATCTCTGCTTCTTCCTTGCTCTTGATCAGTTGCTCAAGGGCATCATCAGCAAGATCTTCATCACTGGACAGATCAATGGGCTCTTCACGCAGAATGGCGGCAGGAGTCAAGGCTTGATCAGTATGCTTGACAAGTTGCTTTTTCTTCTCTGTCTTCTTGGAGATGCGGGATTGATCTTCAGACTGCACACTGGCTTCAGGAGGTGCAGTGGCTAGTGGCTTCACACGAGAAGCTTTTGGAGGTGCAGCTGATGATGAAGCCTTAATCTTCTTTGGCTTCTGCGGCCTTGGAGGAGGAGCTGGGGCTTCATCAGAATCACCCTCATTGTTAGAATGATCCACTTTGGCACCTTGTACCAAGATTTAGGAGATGAGGCCATCAAAGTTTGCAAAGGGGCCAATTCTGTTTTCTTCAGCTTCACGTGTGACATCATCACGGGGAGCAGAGGGACCAGGATTGAAGTCTAATCCCCGTGACTTCTTGTTTTTCTTTGACAAAGCCTTAGCAAACTGGAAGTTGCGCTTGAAGAGATTGTCGTCATGACACCAGAGCAATGATGATGGGTCGGCTTCTTCAGGCTGTGGTCCATGGACCATGCAAGGATAGAAATCTTGTGCAATAGCTTCAGCTCTGTTCTTGGGTTGAAGACCTCGATAGAGAATATCGCCCCAAGGACTCTTGATTGCATTCTTCTCTGCATATTCCTTGGTTACGAACTTGTACTTGAACCACTCTACAACCCAATAGCGTCGAATCCATTGGATTCGTGTCTTGCGCTGATGATATGTATCTTCAGGATCTGTCTTGTAGAGCTCTGCTAGGTCATCAGGCAGATCTTTGGATGTTCCTTCTCGGCGCTGTCTGCCACCCTTCCTTGCTGATTTTTCTGCACCCATGAACTTCAAACTGAATGGCTTCAGTATGTTCAATGGCTTCAGAGACTTTCGCTTGCTGGTCAAGCAGGAACTGGCTTCAGGAGAATTGATATGATGATGTAAGTATTCTACAAACGAATGCAGACTATGAGAACCAAGGGATTCTCCCACGGACATGTACCTGTGACAGCATTAGATATGCGAGGGAAGGGGAAGAGGTCATATGCATTCTCAGAAGATTTTGAAGATAAATCAGTTTGAAGACATTGACCTCATGATGCGAAGACATTCACTTATATGAGGTGAGTTGGTTCCAGATTTGTACCAATCCATGAATAAGTACAAGTGAGGAATCAAACTAGATAGGAAATCTAAGTGAATAGACTAGGCATTATGAGATGCAGACAGAATAGATCTAACATTGAGTAGGTAGAAACCACTTTCGGTAAATAGGATGAATCTATGAAGATCAAAAAGGTGGTAAAAATAGAGTTATAATTACCGCACGAAGAACTGCTAGATGGGATGAATAGGAGACCGAGCAGTTCAGCCCACCGTGCCCTAACTTGGCGACGGAGGACACCTACGGAAAGGGCGGAGAGGACGATGTCCATGGCCGGCGTGAGGACGACGTCGGAGAAGTCGCGACAGCTAAGCGCTTCGTTGCCGGCATCGTCGAGAGCTAGCGGTGGGGCTAGGGTTTTGATGAGGTGGAGAGGTGGAAGAAGGATTTCTTTACCGCAGGGGACACGTATTTATAAGTAGGTGTGCGGCACAGCGCAATTACGCAGGTGCCCCTGTCTGTTCACATCCGTGGGACACGTGGCAAGCATGCAACATACTCAGAGTTGTCCCACGTTCCCACGCCCGCCAGGCATGTCGGAGAGTTGTTTTGACTTCTCCGGATTTCAACAATAAGGATAAGTCATTTAAAACAAATTTAATGTTTGTCTCTTTGCCTTTTGCTGACTAGGACGCAGAGAAGACATTCGACAGTTTCAATAGAATGCATATGATTTGGACAGATAGAGTTTGAGATAGAAAGCATAGAGAGGTTAGGGTCCGATCACATTCACTTAGTTCAAAAGATTCAACTTGAAGACATAGCTATAAGTGAATGCTGTAGAGGACAGAACACTAGTATATATATATGCAATCAAATCATCATAGCGCAGAAAATCATGAAGATAAATTGAAACTGAAGACAAACCAAATGCGAAGTCTTTGCAAAAGTAACGCTATGAGTGAAACACTTCAAACAGAGAAATTTGGTGGTGGCGTTACCCACCGTATAGGAAGTATTAGACCCAAACACGGCGCACAATTATCGTGGCGCTCCGAAGTCAAATTCCATGTTAATGTATTCACACTCAGAGTGTAAATCTTCATTAATTGAAGATATACATTACTTTGTGTGTTGCACATCTAAGTCATCAACATGCATAAGTGTTAGGATGTGTGCCTGATCACAGGACATTAGAGGATTCCAAGATATTTAGCTCACACCGTAACTTGCAAAACCTTTTCCCATCCAAGGGCTTTGTGAAGATATCTGCAAGTTGCTCTTCAGTGTTGACATGAATGATATCGATATCTCTCTTCATGACATGATCTCTGAGAAAGTGATGACGAATTTCAATGTGCTTCGTCTTCGAGTGTTGGACTGGATTGTTGGCTATCTTGATGGCACTCTCGTTGTCGCAGAAGAGAGGTACTTGTTTCAGGTTGATGTCATAGTCCTTGAGAGTTTGCTTCATCCATAGAAGCTGAGCACAACAGGATCCAGCAACAATGTATTCAGATTCAGCAGTTGAGAGTGATACACAATTCTGCTTCTTTGAAGACCAACAGACAAGTGATCGACCAAGAAAATGACATGTGCCTGATGTAGACTTGCGATCCACCTTGTCACCAGCATAATCAGCATCCGAGAATCCAACCAAATCAAATTTTGAGCCCTTGGGAAACCATAATCCGAGTGTTGGGGTGTAAGCCAAATATCGAAGAATTCGCTTCACAGCTAAGTGATGCGATTCCTTTGGTGCCGCTTGGAATCGAGCACACATGCAAACACTAAGCATAATATCTGGCCTAGATGCACATAGATAAAGTAAAGAACCAATCATGGAGCGGTATACCTTTTGATCGAACTCTTTACCATTGTCGTCGGGACCAAGGTGGTGTTTGGCTGGCATTGGCGTCGTATAACCTTTGCAGTCTTCCATTCCAAACTTCTTCAGACAATCTTTGAGGTATTTTTCTTGAGATATGAAGATGCCATTGCTTTGCTGACAAATTTGAAGACCAAGGAAGAACTTCAGTTCTCCCATCATGGACATCTGATATTGCTCTTGCATCATGTATCCAAACTCATCACTATACTTCTGGTTGGTGCAGCCGAAGATAATGTCATCCACATATATTTGGCACACAAACAATTCACCATCATATGTCTTCGTGAAGAGTGTGGGATCGAGGGATCCTGGTTTGAAGCCTTTGCTCTTCAGGAAGTCTTTGATCGTATCATACCACCGCGAGGAGCTTGTTTGAGGCCATACAATGCTTTGTTTAGCTTGTAAACCATATCAGGATGTTTTGGATCTTCAAAGCCAGGTGGTTGAGCGACATATACTTCTTCTTCAATCTTGCCATTGAGAAATGCACTCTTCACATCCATTTGATATAACAAGATGTTGTGATGATTAGTATAGGCTAGCAGTATGCGAATAACTTCAAGCCTAGCAACAGGAGCAAATGTTTCATCGAAGTCAATTCCTTCAACTTGAGTATATCCTTGAGCCACAAGACGTGCTTTATTTCTGACAACTTGACCAGGCTCATCTTGCTTGTTTCGATATATCCATTTCGTTCCAATAATGTTATGCTTGCGAGGGTCAGGTCGCTTGACAAGTTCCCAAACATTATTCAGCTTGAAGTGTTGAAGTTCTTCTTGCATGGCTTGAATCCATTCAGGTTCCATAAAAGCTTCAACAACTTTCTTGGGTTCTGAGATTGACACAAATGAAAAGTGCCCACAGAAGTTTGCTAAGTGTGTTGCTCTTGAGCGAGTAAGCAGACCAGGCGCATTGATGCTGTCAATTATCTTCTCGATTTGTACTTCATTTGCAACATGAGGATGAATAGGACGAAGACTTTGCTCTTGCTGATCATTGTCATCATTGGGAGGATTGTCTTCGGTCTGAGCATTGTCTTCAGGTTGATTTGGTGCAGAGATGATAAGTTCCTCTTCAGGCTGTGCTTCAGAAGGCATGATTTCACCAGTTCCCATCAGCTTGATAGATTCGCTTGGAGGAGCTTCATCTAGTGTACTTGGCAGGAGTTCTCTTTGTGAACCATTGGTTTCATCAAATCTCACATCCACAGTTTCGACGATCTTGTAGAGAAAGAGGTTGAAAACTCTGTAGGAGTGTGAATCCTTTCCATAGCCAAGCATGAAACCTTCGTGAGCCTTAGGTGCAAATTTTGACTTGTGATGGGGATCCTTGATCCAGCATCTAGCTCCAAATACTCTGAAGTAACTGACATTTGGCTTCTTGCCAGTAAGAAGCTCATAGGATGTTTTGTTCATAAGCTTATGGATGTAGACACGGTTGATGATGTGACAGGCTGTATCAATAGCTTCAGGCCAGAACTTTCTTGGTGTCTTGTATTCATCTAGCATTGTTCGAGCCATCTCAATGAGGGTTCTGTTTTTGCGCTCAACGATGCCATTTTTCTAAGGTGTGTATGGAGCAGAGAACTCATGAGCGATTCCCATTGTATCCAGATACAGATCAAGTCATGTGTTCTTGAATTCAGTGCCATTGTCATTTCTGATATGCTTGATCTTCACACCATAATTGTTCATTGCTCGATTGGCGAAGCGCCTGAAGACATCTTGCACTTCAGTCTTGTAAAGAATTATATGAACCCATGTGTATCTTGAGTAGTCATCAACAATGACGAAGCCATAGAGACAGGCAGTTGTTGTGAGGGTGGAGTAGTGAGTAGGTCCAAATAAGTCCATGTGTAACAGCTCGAAGGGTTGAGATGTTGTCATGATTGTCTTCAAGAGGTGCTTTGCCCTTGTCATCTTTCCAGCTTCACAGGCACCACACAGATGATCCTTCTTGAACTTGACATCCTCGATGCCAATGACATGCTTCTTCTTGACGAGTGAGTGTAAGTTCCTCATGCCAGCATGTCCTAGCCTTCGATGCCAGAGCCAGCATTCTGAAGCTTTTGTGAGAAGACATACGGCAAGCTGTGGACCTGCTGAGAAATCTACCATGTATAGATCATCTTTCCTATATCCTTCAAAGACTAGAGACTTGTCAGATTCCATTAGTACCAGGCAACGATATTTTCCAAATAGCACAATCATGTTTAAGTCACAAAGCATTGAGACAGACATTAAGTTGAACCCAAGGTATTCAACAAGCATCACTTTATCCATGTGTTGATCCCTAGAGATTGCAACTCTACCTAGACCCAACACTTTGCTTTTACCAGTGTCAGCAAATGTGATTTGACTCTTGTCGGATGGACGTAAGGTTGAGTCCATGAGAAGACTTCGATCACCAGTCATATGATTAGTGCATCCACTGTCAATAATCCATTCTGAAGCTTTTGGTGACATGCCCTACAGTGCAGTTAGGAGGATATGCTTCACAAGGTATGTTGTGAAGCATAAGCATTTGACGCACACTAGGATTATCACAACTTAGATCAAGATTAGAACACACAGTATGATAGATAAGAGATTCATATGTGGAATACATAGTAAATCATTTTATCATGCGTCCATTTATGTTTTAGGTCCCCAGCAATAATATCAGACGCCTTTGATTGCTGGCTTGAGACCACATTCTGCAAAAGAGAGTTAATTCTTCTTCATCACCCACATTTTCAGGGGTGGCTTAGAAGCAATGAGTCTAAGTGCAGCATCTAAGAATTTCGGCTTTGAAGCCCTAGCAAATAGCCTTGCAGGAGATGAATGATACTCATGTGAATAAGCAAAAAAGTTCTTAGTTCTATGAACATAGCGGTTTGAAGACACATGCTCATATTCATGAGTCTGAGTATGATTTCCCTGCAAAACATTGGCGTTAGGGTGACTCAAGTGAGTCTTGTGTTCGTATGAAGCCGTTGGACCATATGATGCCTTTGGTCTGGGGTTTGTCTTCTTCCCTGGTGGTGTCATGATGACATTCACTGGAAGATTCTCAAGGCAGCTTTTGGGAACCCAGATCTTCTTCATAGGAGGTCCATTCCTACAGTTAGTACCAATATACCTGGCAAACACTTCACCATTCTGATTTTTGAACAGTTTATAGTTTGCATCAAAGGATTCATCAATGATAATAGGATTAGCACAGGTAAATCCAGATAAAGTGGATGGATCCACTGAAGGTTCCTTTGCAGCAACCCAAGTGGTTTTGGGATACTGCTCAGGCTTCCAGTAGGAACCATCAGCATTCATTTTCCTCTCGAACCCAACACCCTCTTTCCTACGGTTTCAGTTCAGAATCTGCTTTTTGAGGACATCGCACAGTGTCTGATGCCCTTTCAGACTTTTATACATCCTTGTTTCAAGCAATGTCTTCAACCTAGCATTTTCATCAGCAATAGTAGTGGCATCCTCAGCAGAGGGGTTAATAACCACATCAGTAGGTGAAGACAATGAAACAGCAGCAGTAGTGGAACATTCAGCAACAGATGTAGCGTTATCACGCTCAATGCATTTTAAACATGGTGGTTCAAATTCATCCTGAGCAACGCTGATTTGTTGAGCAAGTAATGAATCGTGCTTCCTCAGAAGATCTTCATAATACACCCTTATCTTTTCAAGATCTTGCTCTCTTTGAAGACATTCATAAGAAAGTTTCTCATGATCAGACAAGAGAGCATTATGTTGATCTTGAAGGGCGTCAAACTTAGAATGAAGTCTCTGAAGACTCTCAGCCAAAGCTTTTGACTGATCCATTTCTTCGCCCAACATATCATCGCTCTTACTAAGCATGTTTTGAATTCTTTCCAAAGCTCTTTGTTGTTTAGTGGCAAGGGAAGCAAGTTTGACATAGCTGGGGACAAATTCATCACCTGATTCATCATCACTAGTTTCAGAAACATAGCATTCAGTTACCTTAGCACCCCCTGCCATGAGGCATGGTGAAGATGAAGACGGTTCAGGTGGAAAGGTCATCTCTTTAAGAGACTCCTTGTAGTCATCGAGCCAAGGATCATGACGATTAAGATGACTTTCATAGACCTCAGAAAGCCGGTCCCAGATAAGCTTCGCGTGATTGAGGTGCATGACATTCCTGAACTGATTTCGGGATAGGCACGAGCAGATGACATCCTTTGCTGTGAGGTTCAGTAGAGTGTACTTGCGAATGTCATCAGCCTCCGCCATCTTGCATAGATCGGTAAGACCAATCTCGGTGACGGTCCACAGTTTGCTATCCATAGCCATGAGTCGCTTCTTCATCATGGCTTTCTACCGAGGATACTCATGACCGTCAAAGGTGGGGCAAGATACATTCCTCAATCCTGCAGTCGATATAGCTGAAACTCCAGGTGGTTAAACCGAATCACACAGAACAAGGGAGTACCTTGCTCTGATACCAATTGAAAGTGCTAGTATCGACTAGAGGGGGGGGGGTGTGAATAGGCGATTTTTATGAAAGTCTTCAAAACTTAGAAGTTTCGAAGACAAACAACAGAAATGACCTAGTTGATATGCAGCGGAAGATAAACTACCATAAGCAAGCCATAGTCAAATATGCAATGATGTGAAAGTACAGGACTAATAGCAGCTAAGTAGTAAGGATCAGGATGGAAGATAAGGTGAAGCCAATCAACAGTAGTAGTCAAGCAATGAAGTCAAACAGATACACAGATAGGCAGTGACTTCACGAAGACAAACTTAAGTAAAGGATGGAAAGGGATAGAACCAGTCGCTTGTTGAAGACACAGGATTTGTTGGACCAATTCCAGTTGCTGTGACAACTGTACGTATGGTTAGGGAGGCTGAGATTTAACTCAGAAGACCGTATCTTCACCTTATTCCCCTTGAGCTAAGGACACCTAGTCCTCGCCCAATCACTCTGGTAAGTCTTCAAGGTAGACTTCCAAACCTTCATAGACTTCGTTCACCGGCAATCCACAATGACTCTTGGATGCTCAGAACGCGACGCCTAACCGGCTGGAGGATACACAGTCCTCAAGTGTAATAAGTCTTGAGGTCACACAGACAGAAAGACTTCAGTGATGCCTAACACTCTTTGGCTCTGGGTGTTTGGGCTTTGTCCTCGCAAGGATTTCTCTCTCAAAGGCTTCGAGGTGGGTTGCTCTCAAAACGACAAAAGCCATGCACTAACTCTGAGCAGCCACCAATTTATGGTGTAGGGGGTGGGCTATTTATAGCCACAAGGCAACCGACCTGATTTGTCCGAAATGACCCTGGGTCACTAAGGAACTGACACGTGTTCTAACGGTCAGATTTCAAACACACGCGGCAACTTTACTTGGGCTACAAGCAAAGCTGACTCATCCAGCTCTGGATAAGATTTGCTCTCATTGTCTTCGCTTGAAGACATAGGATTTGGGTTGAGCATCACTTCAGTCACTCTGACTTAGTTCACTTGGACCCCACTTAACAGTACGGTGGTTCCTATGACTCAACAAAGAAGAAAAGGAAACAACGAAACCACACAGTCTTCGCGCTCCATAGTCTTCACGCAATGTCTTCTCATGTCATAGTCTTCAATATGAATATCTTCTCATACCACCATTGTCTTCAATGTCTTCATACATTTTTAGGGGTCATCTCCGGTAGGTAAACCAAATCAATGAGGGACACTACCTTCGTTATCCTGCAATTCTCACAAATGCATTAGTCCCTCAACTAACTTTGTCGTCAATACTCCAAAACCAACTAGGGGTGGCACTAGATGCACTTACAAATATTCACACTAAAGTCTATGACATGAGAAGACATCGAGTCAAGACTATGGAGCGCGAAGACTGAGTCATTTCGTTGTTTCCTTTTCTTCTTTGTTGAGTCATAGGAACCACCGTACTGTTAAGTGGGGTCCAAGTGAACTAAGTCAGAGTGACTGAAGTGATGCTCAACCCAAATCCTATGTCTTCGAGCGAAGACAATGAGAGCAAATCTTATCCAGAGCTGGATGAGTCAAATTTGCTTGTAGCCCAAGTAAAGTTGTCGTGTGTGTTTGAAATCTGACCGTTGGAACACGTGTCAGTTCCTTAGTGACCCAGGGTCATTTGGACATATCAGGCTGGGTTGCCTTGTGGCTATAAATAGCCCACCCCCTACACCATAAATTGGTGGCTGCTCAGAGTTAGTTTACGGCTTTTGTCGTTTGTAGAGCAACCCACCTCGAAGCCTTTGAGAGAGAAATCCTTGCGAGGACAAAGCCCAAACACCCAGAGCCAAAGAGTGTTAGGCATCACTGAAGTCTTTCTGTTTGTGTGACCTGAAGACTTATTACACTTGAGGACTGTGTATCCTCCAGCCGCTTAGGCGTCGCGTTCTGAGCATCCAAGAGTCATTGTGGATTGCCGGGTGAACGAAGTCTGTGAAGGTTCGGAAGTCTAGCTTGAAGACTTACCAGAGTGATTGGGCGAGGACTAAGTGTCCTTAGCTCAAGGGGAATAAGGTGAAGACACGGTCTTCTGAGTTGAATCTCAGCCTCCCTAACCAGACGTACAGTTGTCACAGCAACTGGAACTGGTCCAACAAATCATGTGTCTTCAACAAGTGACTGGTTCTATCTCTTCCCTCCTTTACTTTGAGTTTGTCTTCGTGAAGTCATTGCTTATCTGTCTTATCTGATTGACTTCATTGCTTGACTACTATTGTTGATTGGCTTCATACTATCTTCCATCCTGATCCTACTACCTAGCGGCTTGCTTGTTGTAGTTCATCTTCCGCTGCATATCAATTAGGTCATTTCTATTGTTTGTCTTTGAAACTACCATGTTTTGAAGACATTGATAAAAATCGCCTATTCACCCCCCCTCTAGTCGATAACTAGCACTTTCATTATGAAGTGCAAGCGCCATGTAATTGCTTTACTTTATCACTATGCGTTAGCGATAGTTGTAGAAGCAATAGTTGGCGTGACGACCTCGACGCAACGACGCTACAATGGAGATCAAGGTGTCGAGCCGGTGATGATGGAGATCATGACGATGCTTTGGAGATGGAGATCAAAAGCACAAGATGGTGATGGCTATATCATGTCACATATTTTGATTGCATGTGATGTTTATCCTTTATGCATCTTATTTTGCTTAGAGCGGCGGTAGCATTATAAGATGATCCCTTCACTAAATTTCAAGATAAAAGTGTTCTCCCGAAGTATGCATCATTGCCAAAGTTCATCGTTTCGAAGCACCACGTGATGATCGGGTGTGATAGACTCTACGTTCACATATAACGGGTATAAGACAGTTTTGCACATGCAGAATACTTGGGTTAAATTTGACGAGCCTAGCATTTACAGACATGGTCTCGGAACACTTGAGACCGAAAGGTCGAACGCGAGTCATATAGTGGATATAATCAACATAGAGATGTTCACCATTGATGACTACCCCATCTCACATGATGATCGGACATGGGTTAGTTGATTTGGATCATGTATCACTTAGATGACTTGAGGATGTTTATTTAAGTGGGAATTCATTAGTAATTTGATTAATTGAACTTAATTTATCATGAACTTAGTCTTATAGGTTTGCATATCTATATCGTAGATCAATGGCCCGAGCTACCTTCTCCTGATTTTTAATGTGTTCCTAGAGAAAGCTAAATTGAAAGATGATGGTAGCAACTACACGGACTAGGTCTGTAACTTGAGGATTATCCTCGTTGCTACACAGAAGAATTATGTCCTTGATGCATCGCTAGGTGAAAGGCCTGCTGCAGGAGCTGTAGCTGATGTTATGAATGTCTTGCAAGCTCGATCTGATGACTACTCAATAGTTTAGTGTGCCATGCTTTACGGCTTAGAATCGGGACTTCAAAGACGTTTTAAATGTCATGGAGCATATGAGATGTTTCAAGAGTTGAAGTTAATATTTCAAGCAAATGCCTGGTTGAGAGATATGAAGTCTCAAACAAGTTCTATAACTACAAGATGGAGGAGAACCATTCTGTCAGTGAACACACACTCAAAACGTTTAGGTATCATAACCACTTGACTCAGCTGGGAGTTGAACTTCCAGTTGATACTGTTATTGACAGAGTTTTCAATCACTGCCACCAAGCTACAAAGGCTTCATGGTGAACTATAATATGCAAGGGATGAATAAAATGATTCCTGAGCTCTTCGCAATGCTTAAGTACGCGAAGGTAGAAATCAAAAAGGAGCATCAAGTGTTGATGGTTAACAAGACCACTTTTCAAGAAAAAGGGCAAGGGAAAGGAAGGGAACTTCAAGAAGAATGGGAAGCAAGTTTTGACACTTGATACGTCTCCAATGTATCTATATTTTTTGATTGTTCCATGCTGTTATATTATCAGCCTTGGATGTTATACAATCATTTTATCATCATTTTATATCATTGTTTGGTACTAACCTATTGACATAGTGCCCAATGCCAGTTGTTGTTTTCTGCATGTTTTTTACATCGCAAGAAATCAATATCAAATGGAGTCCAAACGCAGCGAAACTTCCTAAGGATTTTTTTGGGCCAGAAGACATCCAGTGGGACAAGGAAGCACCTGGAGGGTGCCTCGAGGGGAGCAGCACCCACCAGGGCGCGCCAGGAGGCCCAGGCGCGCCCTGGTGGGTCGTGCCCACCTCGGGTGCCCCCTGAACCGCGTCTTTGCTCTATAAATACCCCAATATTATAGAAACCCTAGGGGAGTCGACGAAAATCAATTCTAGCCGCCGCAGAGTCTAGAACCACTAGATCCAATCTAGACACCATCACGGAGGGGTTCACCACTTCCATTGGTGCCTCTCTGATGATGCGTGACTAGTTCTTTGTACACCTACGGGTCCGTAGTTAGTAGCTAGATGGCTTCCTCTCTCTCTCTCTCTTGATTATCAATACAATGGTCTCTTGGAGATCCATATGATGTAAGCCTTTTTGCGGTGTGTTTGTTGGGTCTGATGAACTTTGAGTTTATGATCAGATCTATGTTTTTATCCATGGAAGTTATTTGAGTCTTCTTTGATCTCTTATATGCATGATTGCTTATAGCCTCATATTTCTTATTTGATATTTGGGTTTTGTTTGGCCAATTTGATCTATTTATCTTGCAATGGGAAGAGGTGCTTTCTAGTGGGTTCAATCTTATAGTGCTTGATCCCAGTGACAGAAGGGGAACCGACACGCATGTATAGTTGCTACTACGGATAAAAAGATGGGGTCTATATCTACATAAATAGATAAATGGATCTTATCTACATCATGTCATTGTTCTTATTGCATTACTCCATTTTCCCATGAACTTAATATACTATATGCATGGTAGATAGCGGTCGATGTGTGGAGTAATAGTGGTAGATGCAGGCAGGAGTCGGTCTACTAATCTTGGACGTGATGCCTATATAATAACCATTGCCTGGATATCGTCATGATTATTTGAAGTTCTATCAATTGCCCAACAGTAATTGTTTTCCCACCGTTTGCTATTTTTCTCGAGAGAAGCCACTAGTGAAACCTACGGCCCCGGGGTCTCTTTTCATCATATTTGCCTTTGCGATCAATTTCCCTTTGCATTTATTTTCAGATATGTTAAACCAAAAATACAAAAATACCTTGCTGCAATTTATTTGTTCCGCGATCTATTTATCCTATCTACCACTTTTTACCTCATGTTAGTTGCCTATCTTGAGGCGCTGTACCCGAAAGAGATTGACAACCCCTTTAACACGTCGGGTTGCGAGTATTTGTTATTTGTGTGCAGGTGTTGTTTACGTGGTGTGAGGAGGTTCTCCTACTAGTTCGATAACCTTGGTCTCATCACTGAGGGAAATACCTACCGTCGCTATACTGCATCATCCATTCCTCTTTGGGGAAATACCGATGTAGTTCTAGCAGACATCAAAAGGAATTTCTAGCGCCGTTGCCGGGGAGGATCTTCAACATCAACCAAGTTCCTAATCACAAATCTCATCTCCTCGCAATTTACATTATTTTCCATTTGCCCCTCATTTTCCTCTCCCCCACTTCACAAAAATTTGCCATTTTATTCGCCCTCTTTTTCGTTCGTTATTTTTTCGTCAAATCTGTTTTTAGTGCAATCTTGTTGTGAAGTCATCATGATTCAAGAGAACACCAAGTTGTGTGATTTCTCAAATACCAACAACAATGATTTTATTAGCACTTTGATTGCTCCTCCCGCCCCTAGTGCGGAGTCTTGTGATATTAATACTGCTTTGCTGAATCTTGTCATGAAAGATCAATTTTCCGGTACTCCTAATGAGGATGTCGCGTCCCATGTTAACACATTCGTGGAATTATGCGATATGCAAAATAAAAAAGATGTGTACAATGATGTTGTGATGTTGAAATTATTTCTGTTTTCTTTGCGAGATCGTGCAAAAATTTGGTTTTTCTTCTTTGCCTCGCAATAATATCGATTCTTGGAACAAGTGCAAGGATGCTTTTATCACTAAGTATTTTTCTGCCCGCAAAAATTATTTCCCTTAGAACCTAGATCATGAATTTCAAGCAACTTGGACATGATCATGTTGCACAATCTTGGGAAAGGATGAAATTGATGCTAAGGAATTTCCCAACTCATGGTTTAAATCTTTGGATGGTCATACAAAAATTTTATGCGGGGTTGAATTTTGTTTTTGTAATCTTTGAGATTCCGCCACAGGGGGGGGAGGGTATTTTATGGAAATTACTTTGGGTGAAGCTACTAAATTGCTAGACAATATTATGGCAAATTACTCACAATGGCATACCGAAAGAGCTCCTACTAATAAAAAAGTCAATTCGGTAGAAGCAATAAATTCTTTGAGTGAAAAAGTTGATGCTCTTATGAAGTTGGTTGCTAATAAAAGTGCTCCTATTTATTGTAATGATGCTATTATGAGCAAAATAGTGATGCCATAGATGTGAATTTTGTCTCGCGAAATAATTTCAATAACAATGCTTATAGAGGGAATTTTAATCCTAGGCCTTTTCCAAGTGATTCCTCTAATAATTATGGTAATTCCTATGGTAATCCCACCAATAATAATAATAATAGAAACACCTATGATCTTGAGAGCAATATTAAAGAAATTATCAATACACAAAAATCTCTCAACACTTCGATAGAAGAAAAGTGGAATAATATTGATGATTTGTCTAGAAGTGTTGATAGAATTTCTCATGATGTAGAAACTCTCAAGATGAAAAAATTTGTGCCTAAATTTGAAGAATCAATTAAAGCTCTTTATGTTTCTATGGATGAAAGTAAGAAAAGAACCGCTATGCTTAGGGCTAAAAGAGAATTTTTAGAAAGAGTGTTTTCTAGTGATTACTATCATAAAAGTGATGAAGATCTTAAAATGATTGGTGTTTCTTCTATTGATTGTTTGTTTAGTAAATTTAAGATTGATGAAAAAGGGACTGGAGAAGAGTCAACTTTAGTTAGAAGGCGTCCCTATGATTCGGAGGGTGATAATCTTGTTGAAAATTTTGATAAAAGTGGGTTTGAAGAGGTCAAGACTTTAACTAGTGATGTGCCCACTATTTTGGATTAAAAAGACTTTAATTATGATAGTTGTTCTTTGGTTGATTGTATTTCTTTGTTTCAATCCATGATAAATTCACCCCATGCTTATGAACAAAATAAAGCTTTTACTAAACATATTGATGCCATGATGAAAGTTTTTGAAGAAAAGTTGGAATTATAAGTTTCAATTCCTAGAAAATTGCATGATGAGTGGGAACCTACTATCAAAGTCAAGATTAAAAATGATGAGTGTTTTGCTTTGTGTGACTTGGGTGCTAGTGTTTCTACAATTCTGAAATCTTTATGTGATGTGCTTGGTCTTACCAATATTGAAGAATGCTCTTTAAATTTTGTAGCGACCAGATCTCAAACAGTCTAGTCTCTGTGCATCAGTGTCATCCCTGGATTGGTAATGCTGCCACGCATAGTACTTGAGGATTTATAACAGAGTTGCAATCACACACTTATTACATCGAACATCTCAAAAGAGAATTATTACAATAATATGGCTTAAGGCCATCTAAATAAGATAACAACGGAAGGCTTGGAAGATAAAGTAAGTCCATCAACTCCAACGACATAGCTGAGTGAACGACAACCACCTATGGCACCTTACTCGTCGTCTGAAAAGTCTGCAACATGATATGTTGCAGCACGAAATGGGTCAGCACATGGAATAAGTTGGCAAAGCAACACGTAGAGTAATGAACAGAGTAAAAACTATCACTACATGCATATATGGCTGGTGGAAAGCTCTATGGTTACAGTTTTGCAAAAAGCCATTTTTTCCCTACAATAAAGGAATATTTGTTTAACTATCAAGGTGGTTGTTAAACATTGAGAAGGTTCCTCCAACTCAATCCCAATTAAACATCATCAATTACCCAACAAATTAACTTAGAGTGATGAGATCAACATGATAATCCAAGAACCAGATACTCAAGATGTCCATAACCGGGGACACGGCTAACCATGATTAGTTTGTACACTCTGCAGAGGTTTGCACACTTTTCCCCACAAGACTCGATCTCCTCCGTTGGATTTTCTTGCACTACAAGGTGTTTGAGAAACAGATGACCGAGACACGGTCTTTCAAGAACACTAACTCTTTGCTCTGGGTGGACAGTTACACCTACTTTCCCCTACATCTGCTAGCCCACCACTGAAAGAGGTCATGCAACCTACTCAACTACGCTAGAGCCCATAATAGCTTGTGGCTGCACACGGAAGTTTCTAGCATGAATAATCTTATGATCCCTTTAAGCCTGGGTGGCGAACCGTCGGATGATCACACGGGTACTCTGGGATATCCTAGGACAACACTGGATTCTCCAGGTGCCCTGACAACCACTGGGTACTCCAGGGTGCCTCAAGCAATCCACCCATATGTGTATTTAAGTAGCCACCTTAAGTTAACCATTAATTAACAAAACTCACATCTGTCATGGATACACTCACCCAAACCACATGTACGAGCATAGCATAGCAATACTGAGCATAACGTAGAAGTAACTCCCAAAGGTTTGATAATAAAAGGACAATAGGTTCTACCTCATCATCTACTTCCCAATACCCACATGTTAATCACATCCTAACCATGCAATGTTTGAGGGTGTAGACTAATGCATAAAAACTGGGTAATAAAGAGGTATGATCAAAGTGTTACTTGCCTTGCTGATGATCTGCAAAACCTAGGGACGCGTAGTAGCATGCTTCGCACTCGGGTGTTCTATCGTAAACAAACAAAGCTTACAATAAGCACTCAACTAGAAGCACGGGTAAAACTCAAATAAGAAGAGCTAACCAGAAAGTTCAACTGAAGAACTCCGGTTTGCAAAAAGAATCAAATAAAACGGAGCAGCGAAACTCAAACTACGGAAGAAACAAGATCTGATTACTAATCTGGACTAAAGTCAAATTTTACAATAGCAAAATCTTGTTCAAGTAGGTTAAACAGAAAGAGGGCTTCGAGACGAAGATCTAGGCGCTTGTTTCACCTGATTCCGACAAACGAGTGAAAAGATAAACTAGAACGAAGTTCAGGGCAGAAATCGTGATCGAAAATAATCACGGAAAACCCTGGAAAAAGAAAAACTAACGAACGTTCGCTGTCTGCGCTAAACAAACGAACAACATTCGTTAAAACAAACGTACGGACGAATTTCCGCTAGTTAACTAAACCGGAAAAGATGAACCGATTTAAAAAAATAGATCTTGGGTTTCGAAAAAAACCCGATCGGTTTTCCCGGGAAAACCGGCGGCGGCGGCGGCGGGTTATACATCCGGCGAGGTCGACGGCGGTGGGCGGCGTCTCCTCCAGCGGCGGGGCGGTCGGCGGCGGTCGGCGGGGCGACGACGTCACGCGGCGGTAGCGCGATGGCTAGGGTTGGCGGGGCGGGGCGAGGCTGGGCTGGCAGCGGGGCCTTGGCCTTTAAAGGCCGGCCGGGTGCAGTGTCCAGGTCGGTCATGGCCCGATTAGGATGGTTAGCTTTTTTTTCTGAAAAAATAATCCGGACGCAGAAAAACCAATAAAAGAAATACTAAACGGACTCCAAAAATCCTAAAATAAATTTTCACGGTCCTCTAATAATATTGCAGACAACGTGAACATTTATTTGGGCCTTTAATGCAATTTTGAAAAACCATATTTTTTCCTAAATCAAATGAAATAGCAATAAAAAATCCAAATAAAATTTTATTTGGTTTTATTATTCTTCCTCCAATATTTCTTTATTTCAGAGAAGTCATTTTATCCCGTCTCTTTTATTTTCATATTGGAAATATTCGAAGAGAAAAATATTTAAAACCAAATGATCCTTTTTCCAAAATTTGAGAAAACTCAAATATGAAAATAACGAAATCCCCAACTCTCTCCGTGGGTCCTTGAGTTGCTTAGAATTTCTAGGATAAACCAAAAGTGCATGAAAATATGACATGCAAAGATGATATAATATATAATATTCCAAATTGAAAATTTGGGATGTTACAAACCTACCCCCCTTAAGATGGATCTCGCCCTCAAGATTCGGGTTGGCTAGAAAATAGGTGCGGGCGGTCCTTCTGTAGGTCTTCTTCTCGTTCCCAGTTGGCTTCATCCTCGGTATGGTGGCTTCATCCTCGGTATGGTGGCTCCACTGAACCTTGCAAAACTTGATAACCTTGCTGCGCGTGACTCGGCTGGCAAACTCGAGAATCTTTACTGGTTTCTCCTCATAAGTCAAATCGCTATCCAACTGAATCGCTTCCAGTGGCACTGTATCTCTCAGTGGAATATCGGCCATCTTTGCGTGTCATTTCTTCAATTGGGAAATGTGAAACACATCATGAACTCCTGACAATCCTTCTGGCAATTCCAACTTGTAAGCAACTTCTCCCATACGTTCCAAAACTTTGTATGGTCCCACAAAATGTGGTGCTAACTTTTCCTTAACTTCGAAACGCTTAACTCCTAGAAGTGGCAACACACGAAGGTATACTCTGTCTCCAACTTCGTAAACTGTCTTCTTGCATTTTGAATCCGCATAGCTCTTCTTCATGGATTGGGCTACCTTGAGTCTGTTGCAAATCAGCTTAACCTTCTCTTCAGACTCCTTAATCAAATATGGTCCAAACAAATGACGGTCTCCAACTTCATCCCATAACAACGGTGTCCTGCACCTCCTTCAGTACAACGCTTCGAAAGGGGCCATCTTCAAACTGGCTTGATAACTGTTGTTATAAGGGAACTCTACATACGGCAAATTGTCATCCCAACTAGATCCATAATCTAGCGCACAAGCTCTCAACATGTCCTCCAGAATCTGATTGACTCTCTCGGTCTGTCCATCTGTTTGTGGATGAAAGGTTGTACTGAACTCTAGCCTCATACCCAAAGTTTCATGCAACTGATTCCAAAACTTTGAGGTAAATTGGGTTCCTCTATCTAATAAAATGGTCCTCGGAACTCCATGCGAACATACGATCCTGGTCGTGTATATCTTTGCCAACTTAGCACTGGTGTAAGTGGTCTTCACTGGGATGAAATGAGTTACCTTCGTCAACCGATCGACTACAACCCATATAGAGTCATAGCCTGGACGAGTCCTGGGTAATCCCGTGATAAAGTACATGCAAGTTTGTCCCACTTCCATTCATGTATCGGCAATGGCTGTAGCAAACCTGCTGGCTTCTGATGCTCTGCCTTCACTCTCTGACATACATGACATATTGCTACATACTCAGCAATATCTTTCTTCATTCATGTCCACCAGAAATTGTCCTTCAAATCCAGATACATCTTGGTAATTCCTGGGTGAATCGAATACGATGAATCATGGGCCTCCTGCAGAATCAACTTCCTGATCTCGGGGTCATTAGGCACAATCGTGCTCATCCTCACGAAATCCTTTGGCCTTTCCTTTGCTCATCCTTTCCTTTATCTCAGCAATCTCCTTGCCAGTCTTTTGAGCTTATCTGATCTTATCCATCAAGGTGGAATGAATTTCCAATGCTGCTACATAACCTCTAGGAACTATTTCCAAACATAGCTCACGAAGATCCTCTGCTAACTCCTTGGATAAATCTCCGGTTATGAGCATATTGACATAACTGTTGCGACCCAACGAATCGGCTACTACATTAGCCTTTCCGGGATGATAATGCAACTTCATGTCATTCCTTAATGAGCTCTAACCATCTCCTTTGCTTGAGATTCAACTCCTTTTGCGTGAAGATATACTTCAAACTCTTGTGATCAGTGTACACCTCACAATGGTTTCCGATAAGAAAATGTCTACATGTCTTCAACGCATGCACTACGGCTGCTAACTCCAAATCATATGTAGCATAATTTTGCTCATGAGGTTTAAGTTGTCGTGAGGCATATGAAACAACTCTTCCCTCCTGCATAAGCACTGCTCCAAGTCCTCGACGAGAAGCATCGCAATACACTTGATAATCTTTATGTTGGTCTAGAAGAATCAACACTGGGGCTGTAACCAAACGTTTCTTCAACTCCTGAAAACTGGCTTCACATTCCTCAGTGCATTTGAACTTGGTGTCCTTATTCAACAACTCTGTCATGGGCTTTGCAATCTTGGAGAAATTCTCAATGAACCTCCGGTAATATCCCGCGAGTCCAAGAAAACTCCTGATCTCTCCAATTAATGTGGGTGCTACCCATTTAGTCACAGAAACAACCTTGGTGGGGTCTACTACTATTCCTTCTCCGAATATAACATGCCCGAGAAATCCAACTTCCTTCAACCAAAATTCACACTTGCTAAATTTGGCATATAACTGATGTTCCCTGAGCTTCTCAAGAACCAAACGCAAATGCTCTTTATGGTCTTCTTCATTCTTTGAGTAGACAAATATATCGTCAATTAACACTACGACAAACTTATCCAAAAACTCCATAAACACCTTGTTCATCATGTTCATGAAATAGGCAGGCGCGTTAGTCAAACCAAATGACATAACAGTATACTCATATAGCCCGTACCTTGTGGTAAAAGCTGTCTTAGGTATATCCTACTCTCGAATCTTCAGCTGATGGTATCCTGATCGCAGATCGATCTTGGAAAATACCTTAGCTCCTTGCAAACTAGTCAAACAAATCGTTGATCATCGGCAGTGGGTACTTGTTCTTGATCGTCACTTCATTTAATGCACGATAATCGACAACCATCCTCAAAGATCCATCCTTATTTTCCACTAGAAGTACTGGACATCCCCAAGGTGATGAACTTGGTCGAATGTACCCTTTATCCAGTAACTCCTTAATCTGCTTCTTAATCTCCTCCAAATCCTTTGCGGGCATCTGATACGGTCTCTTTGATATTGGCCCAGTGCCTGGCAAAAGCTCAATCAAAAACTCAATGTCTCTATCCGGTGGCATGCCTGGAAACTCCTGCGGAAATACATAAGGGAAATCCTTTACCACTGGTACTTCCTCTTGTACAACTCCTAATAAGGAATTCACTTGAGTCCTCTTCGGCACATGCCGGGATACATACTTAATCATCCTTCCTTCTAGGGTGGTGAGCATAATCAATTTACTAACGCAATTGATGTGTCCTCCATACATCGATAGCCAATCCATACCCAGAATCACATCCAACCCTTGTGACTCTAGAATTATTAGGTCTGAAGGGAAAACATGCCTACCTATGGTCAATGGCATCTGAAAACATCCTTGGATGGCCATATGCTCTGCTCCTAGCGAACTTACTAACATCGGTGTTCTAAGAACTTTGGTGGGCAACTTATACTTATCCACAAATCCCCTTGATATGTATGAATGCGATGCACCAGTATCAAAAAGAACAATTGCAGTAAATGACTTAACCAAGAACTTACCTATTACTGCATCTGGCTGCTCTTCAACCTCTTCCACGCTAACGTGGTTCACTTGTCCCCTGTTGAAAGGGTTGGGCTTCTTCCCAGAGCTTCCATTGCCATTCCCATTCTTTGCTTCAAAACACTCCGTGGCGTAATGTCCATTCTTCCCGCACTTGAAACAAGTAATGTGACTTAGATCCTTCTTGGCGGGTGTTGCTAGGTTGGAATGGTTCTAGCTGTTGCTTCCTCCATTCCCATTCCCGTTCTTGGGGCCACTGTGGTTATGCGAACTTCCTCCATTGGAATTATGACCTCCATGGTTATGGTGAATGTGTCCTACCGAGTTCGGGGTAAAATGAGGTTTCTTCTGGGCTCCTCAAATGTACTTCCCTTGTCCATACTTCCTCTTGCGGCTGTCTATCTGCTGCTGCTTCCCTTTAATCATGAGAGCTCTATCTACCAACTCCTGGTAGTTGTTGAAAGTTGCCACCATCAACTGCATGCTCAACTCATCATTCAGTCCTTCCAGAAACTTCTCCTGCTTAGCGGCATCTGTAGCAACGTCATCAGGGGCATAACATGCTAACTTACTAAAATCATCCACATACTGGCCCACTATCCGTCCTCCTTGGTGCAAGTTGCGAAACTCGCGCTTCTTCATGGCCATAGCTCCTGCTGAAACATGGGTGATACGTCTCCAATGTATCTATAATTTTTGATTGTTCCATGCTATTATATTATCTGTTTTGAATGATTATGGGCTTTATTATACGCTTTTATATTATTTTTGGGACTAACCTACTAACCGGAGGCCCAGCCCGTATTGCTATTTTATTGCCTGTTTCATTATTTCGAAGAAAAGGAATATCAAACGGAGTCCAAATGGAATGAAACCTTCGGCAACGTTATTTTTGGGAAGAATATCATCTAGGAGACTTGGAGTTCACGTCAGAAGAGCCTCGAGGAGGCCACAAGATAGGAGGGTGCCCCCCCTACTGGGCACCCCCCTGTGTTGTGGGCCCCTCGAGCACCCCCTGACCGACTTCTTTCGCCTATATAAGCCTACGTACCCTAAAAACATCCAATATCAAGATAGATCGGGAGTTCCGCCACCGCAAGCCTCTGTAGCCACCAAAACCTCTCGGGAGCCCTTCCCGGCACCCTACCGGACGGGGGGATCCTTCACCGGTGGCCATCTTCATCAACCCAGCGCTATCCATGACGAGGAAGGAGTAGTTCACCCTCGAGGCTGAGGGTACGTACCAGTAGCTATGTGTTTGGTCGCTCTCTCTCATGTTCTGTCTTGTGTTCCCTCCATGACACGATCTTGATGTATCCCGAGCTTTGCTATTGTAGTTGGATCTTATGATGTTTCTCCCCCTCTACTCTCTTGTGATGAATTGAGTTTTCCCTTTGAAGTTATCATATCGGATTGAATCTTTTATGAGAACACTTGATGTATGTCTTGCCGTGTTTATCTGTGGTGACAATGGGATATCATGTGCCACTTGATGTATGTTTTGGTGACCAACTTGCGGATTCCGCCCATGAACCTATGCATAGGGGTTGGCACACGTTCTTGACTCTCCGGTAGAAACTTTGGGGCACTCTTTGAAGTACTTTGTGTTGGTTGAATAGATGAATCTGAGATTGTGTGATGCATATCGTATAATCATGCCCACGGATACTTGAGGTGACAATGGAGTATCTAGGTGACATTAGGGTTTTGGTTGATTTGTGTCTTAAGGTGTTATTCTAGTATGAACTCTATGATGGATTGAGCGGAAAGAATAGCTTTATGTTATTTTACTACAAACTCTTGAATAGATAGAACAGAAAGGATAACTTTGAGGTGGTTTCGTACCCTACCATAATCTCTTCGTTTGTTCTCCGCTATTATTTGCTTTGGAGTGACTCTTTGTTGCATGTTGAGGGATTGTTATATGATCTATCTATGTTATTATTGTTGAAAGAACTTGCACTAGTGAAAGTATGAACCATAGGCCTTGTTTTCTACCATTGCAATACCGTTTACGCTCACTTTTATCACTTGTTACCTTGCTGTTTTTATAATTTCAGATTACAAATACCTTTATCTACCTCCATATTGCACTTGTATCACCATCTCTTCGCCGAACTAGTGCACCTATACAAATTACCATTGTATTGGGTGTGTTGGGGACACAAGAGACTCTTTGTTATTTGGTTGCAGGGTTGTTTGAGAGAGCCCATCTTCATCCTACGCCTCCTACAGATTGATAAAGCTTAGGTCATCCACTTGAGGGAAATTTGCTACTATCCTACAAACCTGTGCACTTGCAGGCCCAACAACGTCTACAAGAAGAAGATTGTGTAGTAGACATCAAGCTCTTTTCTGGTGCCATTGCCGGGGAGGCTAGGTAAATGTCACTCACACCCCGTCCACTAAGCTCTTTTCTGGCGCCGTTGCCGGGGAGGTGAGTGCTTGAAGGTATATCTTTAGATCTTGCAATCTAATCTTTTTGTTTCTTGTTTTTATCACTAGTTTAGTTTATAAAAGAAAATTACAAAAAAATGGAGTTAAGTTTGTCTCATACGCTTCGTCTTTTTAATATCTTTCGTGAGTTTGATGGAAAGGAAAATTGTGCTCAAGTGCTAGAAGAAGAATTACATAGAATTCTTGGCATGAAATATTTGAATGATGAGCATGATTGCAATGTTGTTAGTATGAATTTCTTGAATATCCATGATGCTAATGATATGCAAAGCCACAAGCTTGGGGATGCTATGTTTGATGAATATGATATGTTTTGTCCCCCAAGTTTTGATGAGCAAATTTATTATGATGAAAGCATGCCTCCTATTTATGATGATTATATTTATGAAAGTGGGTTTGGAAGAGTGTCAACTTTAGGTAGTATTGATCCCACTATTTTGGAGGATATTGAATCTTATTGTGATGAATATGAAAGTGGATTTGGAAGAGTGTCAACTTTATTTAGTGATGATTCCACTATTTTGGAAGAGGTTCCAATTGATTATGAGAACAAAGTTGCTATTTATGATGATTATTGTGATGACTTGTATGCTATAAAGAATAAAAATAACCATGAAACTTGTCATCATGATTTTAGTTTTCAATTGGATTATGCCTCACATGATAGTTATTTTGTTGAGTTTTCTCCCACTATTATTCATGAGAAGAAATTTACTTATGTGGAGAGTAGTAAATTTTCTATGCTTGTAGATCATGAAAAGAATGCTTTAGGTGCTGGTTATATTGTTGAATTAATTCATGATGCTACTGAAAATTATTATGAGGGAGGAACATATGCTTGTAGGAGTTGCAATAATGTCAAGTTTCCTCCCTATGTGCTTAAAATTTTGAAGCTATGCTTGTTTTGCCTTCCTATGATAGTTGATTATTGTTCCCATAAGTTGTTTGCTCACAAAATCCCTATGCATAGGAAGTGGGTTAGACTTAAATATTCTAGTCATATGCTTCATGATGCTCTCTTTATGTTTCAATTCTTATCTTTTATGTGAGCATCATTGTCATCATCATGCCTAGCTAGAAAGGCATTAAAGAAAAGTGCTTGTTGGGAGACAACCCAATATTTACCCTTAATGTTTTTGTGTGTACACATGATTATGCTACTGTAGTAATCATGTTTTATAGCTTTTGTTTCAATAAAGTGCCAAGTAGGACCTTTGGGAAGACTTGGGTGAAGTCGTTATGATCATGCTGTAGAAAACAGAAACTTTAGCGCTCACGAGAATAGCTTCCATTTTTTTACTGAAGAATGATTTTAGGTTGATTCTTTTTGCATATGATTAATAGACAAATTTATCAGGTCCACCAATTTATTTCATAATTTTTGGAGTTCCATAAGTATACGTTTGATACAGATTACTACAGACTGTTCTGTTTTTGACAGATTCTGTTTTCTATGTGTTGTTTGCTTATTTTGATGCATCTATGGCTAGTATTAAGTGGTGTGAACCATAGAGAAGTTGGAATACAGTAGGTTTAACACCAATATGAATTTATAATGATTTCATTACAGTACCTAAGTGGTGATTTATTTTCTTATACTAACGGAGCTTACGAGTTTTGTGTTAAGTTTTGTGTGGTTGAAGTTTTCAAGTTTTGGGTAAAGATTCGATGGACTATGGAATAGGGAGTGGTAAGAGCCTAAGATTGGGGATTCCCAAGGCACCCCAAGGTAATATTCAAGGACAACCAAGAGCCTAAGCTTGGGGATGCCCCGGAAGGCATCCCCTCTTTCGTCTTCGTTCATCGGTAACTTTACTTGGAGCTATATTTTTATTCGCCACATGATATGTGTTTTGCTTGGAGCGTCATTTTATTTTGTTAGTATTTTCTTGCTGTTATTTATATTAATGTTTTGCATCTTTATTTTCAATAAAAATGTCAAGGATAGCCTTTACCATGCTTATTTTGCTAGTATACATGTTGCTGTTTGAAAACAGAAAGTTTACCGCTGTTGCAAAAATTCCCTAGAAAAGTCAGAGAATGGTATAATGTTGAATCTTTTTGCATATTAAGATATGATAAATTTATTACAGTGGGAATTTTCTCTCATAATTTTTGGAGTTAGGGAAGTATTTATACTCTTGCATTCTTTACAGACTGTACTGTTTTGACAGATTGCTGTTATGGTTGCATTGTTTACATATGTTTGCTTGTTTAATGATTCTATTTGAGGATAGGAGTATTAAATATGCAGAGACATTTAGTATGAAATGTTGAATAATAATATTAGTGATTTGTTACAGTAGAAGATGATATGGTTTTGCATTGGTTTATACTAACCTATCTCACGAGTTCTTGTTGAGTTTGTTGTGGATGAAGCTTTTGATAAAAAGAGAAACCATGATATGAGAGGAATTAAGGAGACACAAAAGTTCAAGCTTGGGGATGCCCAAGGCACCCCAAGATAATATTTCAAGAAGTCTCAAGCATCTAAGCTTGGGGATGCCCGGTAGGCATCCCACCTTTCTTCTTCAACAACTATCGGTTAGTATCGGTTGAGCCTAAGTTTTTGCTTCTTCACATGAGTTGGGGTATCCTTGCAATGTAATTTTATTTTGTTTTTCTTGCTGCTTGAATACAATACAAAGATCTTAAATTCTTAAATGAGAGAGAGTCTTCACATAGTTGCATAATTATTTAGCTATTCATTGATCTTCACTTATATCTTTTTGGAGTAGTTTGTCATATGCTCTAGTGCTTCACTTATATCTTTTAGAGCATGGCGGTGGTCTTATTTTGTAGAAATTAATGAACTCTCATACTTCACTTATATTATTTTGAGAGTCTTAAACAGCATGGTAATTTGAATAAAAACTATCATAGGAAGTGAATTGGATGCTATGATCAATTTGTTGCTTGATAATTGTTTTGAGATATAAGGGTAGTAATGTTAGGGTCATGCTAGTGGATAATTATGAAATTGAGAAATACTTTTGTTGAAGTTGGCAAGTCCCGTAGCATGCACGTATGATAAAAGTTGTGTGACAAATTTGTTGCATGAGGTGCTCTTTTGAGTGTCTTCCTTATGAGTGGCAGTCGGGGACGAGCGATGGAATTTTTTCCTACCAATCTATCCCTCTTGGGGCATGCATAGTAGTACTTTGCTTCGAGGGCGAAGTAGATTTTTGCAATAAGTATATGAGTTCTTTATGACTAATGTGAGTCCATGGATATACGCACACTCATCCTTCCACTTAGCTAACCTCTATTTTACCGCGCAATTTTTGCCGGTAGCATAAACCCATTATTTACCTTCCTCAAAACAGCCACCATACCTACCTATTATGGCATTTCCATATCCACTCCGAGATATATTGCCATGCAACTTTCCACTGTTCTGTTTATTATGACACGTTTCATCATTGTCATATTGCTCTTTGCATGATCATGTAGTTGACATTGTATTTGTGGCAAGGCCACCTTCATAATTTTCATACATGTCACTCTTGATTCATTGCATATCCCGGTACACCGCCGGAGGCATTCACATAGAGTCATATTTTGTTCTAGCTTTGAGTTATAATTCTTGAGTTGTAAATCCATAAAAGTGTGATGATCTTCATTATTAGAGCATTGTCCCAGTGAGTAAAGGATGATGAAGACTATCCCCCACAAGTCGGGATGGGACTTCGGACTTTATAAAAATAAAAGAGGCCAAAGAAGCCCACAAAAGAAAATAAAAAAGAAAAAAAGAGAAAAAAGGAAAGAAAAAAGGGGGAAAGAAAAAAAAATGAGAGAAAAAGAGAGAAGGGACAATTGCTACTATCTCCTTTTCCACACTTGTGCTTCAGAAATAGCACCATGATCTTCATAATAGAGAGTCTGATATGTTGTCACTTTCATATACTAGTCAGAATTTTTCATTATAGAACTTGGCTTGTATATTCCAATGATGGGCTTCCTCAAAATGCCCTAGGTCTTCGTGAGCAAGCAAGTTGGATGCACACCCACTTAGTTTCTTTTGTTGAGCTTTCATATATTTATAGCTCTAGTGCATCCGTTGCATGGCAATCCCTACTCACTCACAATGATATCTATTGATGGGCATCTCCATAGCCCGTTGATAAGCCTAGTTTATGTGAGACTATCTTCCCCCACTTTTTGTCCTCACAACCACCATATTAGACCACCATAGTGCTATGTCCATGGCTTGCGCTCATGTATTGCGTAAGAGTTGAAAAGCTGAAGCGCGTTAAAAAGTATGAACCAATTGCTCAGCTCGTCATCGGGGTTGTACATGATGGGAGTATTTTGTGTAATGGAAATGAAGCATGGCCTAACTATATGATTTTGTAGGGATAAGCTTTCTTTGGCTATGTTATTTTGACAGGACATGATTATTTGTTAGTGTGCTTTGAAGCATTATTATTTTTATGTTTTATAAGCTTTTATCTTGAATCATTTGGATTTGAACATTCATGCCACAATAAAGGAAATTACATTGAGAATTATGCTAGGTAGCATTCCACATCAAAAATTCTGTTTTTATCATTTACCTACTCGAGGACGAGCAGAAATTAAGCTTGGGGATGCTTGATACGTCTCCAACGTATCAATAATTTTTGATTGTTCCATGCTATTATATTATCTGTTTTGAATGATTATGGGCTTTATTATACACTTTTATATTATTTTTGGGACTAACCTACTAACCGGAGGCCCAGCCCGTATTGTTGTTTTATTGCTTGTTTCAGTATTTCGAAGAAAAGGAATATCAAACGGAGTCCAAACGATATGAAACCTTCGGCATCGTTATTTTCGGGAAGAATATCATCTAGGAGACTTGGAGTTCACATCAGAAGAGCCTCGAGGTGGCCATGATATAGGAGGGCGCCCCTCCCCCTACTGGGTGCGCCCCTCTATCTCGTGGGCCCCTCGAGCACCCCCCGACCGACTTCTTTCGCCTATATAAGCCTATGTACCCTAAAAACATCGAATATCAAGATAGATCGGGAGTTCCACCGCCGCAAGCCTCTGTAGCCACCAAAAACCTCTCGGGAGCCCTTCTCGGCACCCTGCCGGAGGGGGATCCTTCACCGGTGGACATCTTCATCATCCCGGCACTATCCATGACGAGGAAGGAGTAGTTCACCCTCGAGGATGAGGGTATGCACGAGTAGCTATGTGTTTGATCTCTCTCTCTCGTGTTCCCTCTATGGCACAATATTGATGTATCCCGAGCTTTGCTATTGTAGTTGGATCTTATGATGTTTCTCCCCCTCTACTCTATTGTGATGAATTGAGTTTTCCCTTTGAAGTTATCTTATCGGATTGAGTCTTTTATGAGAAAACTTGATGTATGTATTGCCGTGTTTATCTGTGGTGACAATGGGATATCATGTGCCACTTGATGTATGTTTTGGTGACCAACTTGCGGGTTCCGCCCATGAACCTATGCATAGGGGTTGGCACACGTTCTTGACTCTTCGGTAGAAACTTTGGGGCACTCTTTGAAGTACTTTGTGTTGGTTGAATTGATGAATCTGAGATTGTGTGATGCATATTGTATAATCATGCCCACGGATACTTGAGGTGACAATGGAGTATCTAGGTGACATTAGGGTTTTGGTTGATTTGTGTCTTAAGGTGTTATTCTAGTGTGAACTCTATGATGGATTGAGCGGAAAGAATAGCTTTATGTTATTTTACTACGAACTCTTGAATAGATAGAACAGAAAGGATAACTTTGAGGTGGTTTCGTACCCTACCATAATCTCTTCGTTTGTTCTCCACTATTAGTTGCTTTGGAGTAACTCTTTGTTGCATGTTGAGGGATTGTTATATGATCTATCTATGTTATTATTGTTGAGAGAACTTGCACTAGTGAAAGTATGAACCCTAGGCCTTGTTTTCTACCATTGCAATACCGTTTACGCTCACTTTTATCACTTGTTACCTTGCTGTTTTTATAATTTCAGATTACAAATACCTTTATCTACCATCCATATTGCACTTGTATCACCATCTCTTCGCCGAACTAGTGCACCTATACAAATTACCATTGTATTGGGTGTGTTGGGGACACAAGAGACTCTTTGTTATTTGGTTGAAGGGTTGTTTGAGAGAGACCATCTTCATCCTACGCCTCCTACGGATTGATAAACCTTAGGTCATCCACTTGAGGGAAATTTGCTACTGTCCTACAAACCTGTGCATTTGCAGGCCCAACAACGTCTACAAGAAGAAGGTTGTGTAGTAGACATCAATGGGCAGTGCAGAAAGCCTGCTGGAACTGATCCCATGTAACAGTGTCAATGGGATAGGTGGCTGTGAAATTCTCCCACCATGATGCTGCGG
>NC_057801.1:602583018-602613753 GCF_018294505.1 Triticum aestivum
CTTTTCCCAATTTTAGTCTTTGGCAGATTTTAGCTATCTTAGCACAAGTCAAGCAATCTATACACAATTCAAGCAAGCATGCAAAGAGTATATGAGCAACGGAAAGTAAAGCATGCAACTTGCAAGAATGTAAAGGGAAGGGTTTGGAGAATTCAAACGCAATTTGGAGACACGGTGATTTTTGAGCCGTGGTTCCGATAGGTGGTGCTATCGTACATCCACGTTGATGGAGACTTCAACCCACGAAGGGTAACGATTGCGCGAGTCCACGGAGGGCTCCACCCACGAAGGGTCCACGAAGAAGCAACCTTGTCTATCCCACCATGGCCGTCACCCACGAAGGACTTGCCTCACTAGCGGTAGATCTTCATGAAGTAGGCGATCTCCTTGCCCTTACAAACTCCTTGGTTCAACTCCACAATCTTGTCGAAGGCTCCCAAGTGACACCTAGACAATCTAGGAGACACCACTCTCCAAGAAGTAACAAATGGTGTGTTGATGATGAACTCCTTGATCTTGTGCTTCAAATGATAGTCTCCCCAACACTCAACTCTCTCTCACAGGATTTGGATTTGGTGGAAAGAAGATTTGAGTGGAAAGCAACTTGGGGAAGGCTAGAGATCAAGATTCATATGGTAGGAATGGAATATCTTGGCCTCAACACATGAGTAGGTGGTTCTCTCTCAGAAACAGCAAGTTGGAAGTGTAGGCTTGTTCTGGTGGCTCTCTCCACAAATGAAGAGGAGGTGGAGGGGTATATATATAGCCTCCACACAAAATCTAACCATTACACACAATTTACCAATCTCGGTGGGACCGAATCAACAAACTCGGTCAGACCAATTTAGTAAACCTAGTGACCGTTAGGATTTTCGATGGGACCGACATGCAACTCGGTAGGACCGATATGGTTATGGTTAGGGCATAACGTAATCTTGGTGAGACCGATTACTCAAACTCGGTGAGACCGATTTTGTAATAAGCTAACTAGAGAGTTGGTCAGGTAAACTCGGTGGGACCGGTTTGCTCATTTTGGTTCTACCAAAACGTTACGAAAGGGAAACAGAGAGTTTACATTGCAATCTCGGTGGGACCGATCGCTCATCTCGGTGGTACCGAAACGTATTAAACAACATGGAGCAAGAAACTCATTAAACAACACCTCATCCCTCCTTGATAGTATTGGTTTTTCCTATGGACTCAATGTGGTCTTGGATCACTAAAATGTAAAATGTAGAGTCTTGAGCTTTTGATCTTGAGCCAATCCTTTTATCCTTAGTATTTTGAGGGATCCACTTTCCTCATCCATGCCATGCCATTCATTGAGCTTTTCCTGAAATGTTCATCTTGGAATTGTATTAGCTCAATGAGCTATATGTTGTTAGGAATTACCAAAACCACCTAGGGATAGTTGCACTTTCAATCTCCCCCTTTTTGGTAATTGATGACAACGTATAGATCAAAGCTTCGACAAATGATAATAGGATTGAAAAACATCGTCGCTTTGAGAAGTATGTGATAAGCAAGAGCTCCCCCTAAATTTGTGCATAGTTTAAGATTTGCTTTGGACTGCAAATGCACAAGGAGTTAGGCTCATGGGTTACTCTTCCATGTCACATACATCTTGGTGGAGCGCTCAAAATAATAAAGATTGAATACATGCACTCATCACCAAGCAAAGTGAATGATCATATAAAGATAAATGGGATAATGTCATCCAACAAGCATAAATGTAGCATATGATCAAACACATGATCATCATTGTATCACACAGGCAATAAAGTAGTATCTCGAGCAAGCAAAAGCAAATAAGGTTCAACCACCAAAGCAAGAGAGAACAAAAAGCAACACTCTCTCTCGAAGCCTATGATCTATACATTTTTCTCCCCCTTTGGCAACAAGTTACCAAAAAGTTCATAGAAAATGCATAGTACTAGATCGACTCTCAGGCCTGATCTTCAGGTGGTGGTTTAGAGATGGCTCCTTGGACGAAGACTTCAGTTGATGTGGATGGAGCTGGAGGAGTAGGTGCTGGAGCTGGTTGCACTGGAGCTGTAGGAGCTGTAGCTAGTGTAGATGAAGTGGCTCTGGTGTCTGTCACTGGGACTGCAACTGATCTCTGAGCTCTAGGCACTCTGGCAAATGCATCAGTGGTTGTCTTGCCCTTCCCCTCCTGCATATCATCTTGGAGTTGCTCCACAACAGACTGATCTCAGTTACCTTCACATCCAAGTCATAGAACTTCTGCTCCATGATCCTCTCCAGGCTTCCTGGTTTTGAGTCAAGGTGGCCAGCCCCTTCTCAATCCTCAGAGTGGATGCAATCAAGTAACCAAGCTGGTCCTGCTTGCTCTTCAGAAAGTACTCGGATGCCTCATCAATTGTTGGCATCTTGGCAGCCTTCTCCTTCTTTGCCTTCTCCTTCTTCTCTTGTGCTTGCACTGAGGATGGTTCATTTTCATCCATCACCACTTGGTTGTCCTCAAAATCTGGATAGATAGCAAAGTGTTCCTTGTCCAACAAGTATGTGCTTGTGCCCATCTTGGAGTTGATCAGCTCCTGGATCTGTGGGGCATACCCACAACTTCTCTTCTGGTCAGCTGCTGTCCTCTTGATAGTCTCAACTATGAGGCTCATGACCTTGAACTTCTGTGGCACATCAAATAAGTGTAGCAAGTTTATTGCATGGCCTCTGATCATGTTGTGGTCACCTGACTTGGGTAAGAGTGTGCCTGAGGATCCAGTTAATGGTTGGCAGTCCTGACATAAGGAAATGGACAGACCCAAACTTGTGAGTCTCAAGAGCATCATCTGGTATCTCCTTGTACATGTGTGCCATTGAGTTGTGATCCATCTTCTTCTTGGCATAGACATCCAAGTCATCTTCTTTCTCCTCTGGTGCATTGATTAGATTTGTCCATTCTTCAATAGTGGACTGGTACCTAGTACCTTCAGACATCCAAACTATTTTGCCATCAGGATAAAAGTGAGCTGTGGAGTAGAATTGCATTATGAGCTCATCATTCCACTTTGTGAACTTCTGTCCAACGAAGTCATCAACTCCACAACCCTTGAAGCTGTCAAACACACATAGGTAGTGTTCCTCATTCTCCTTCATGTATTTCCAGTCCACCCACCTCATGTCACAAACTATAGGTTTCTTGTCCAGCAGCACGGTCTCATAGAAATCATGTTGTTCCTTAGGGTGGAACATGTAGTCAACTGCAGTCCTTCTCCTGATTGTATAAGGATCAGACAACCTCCACTGTCTGAGTCTTGCATCCTTCCTCAGCTTCATGTTCTCAGCCACTGGATGAGCATCATTATGGTCTAGAATCTTAGGTTTCAGCTTTCTCAGAACTTGTCCTTCATCTTCTTCTTCTTCAGCAACTTCAGGCACTGGGGCCTTGTTCTTCTCAGCAACTGGTATGTTCCTGGTATTCCTCTTAGGTGCAGGATTAGGCTTGGAGGCAGCTTTGGGTGCTTCTTCGGGCTTTGATGATGCAACCCCTGACCTTATAGCATCACCCATTAGCTTTTGTGTCTTGGGTGCAGGAGCAGCAGCCTCTTCTTCCTCTTCCTCTTCCATCATGGAAGGCTGTCCAACAACTCTGACCATGGTCTTCTTGACCCTTTCCTTCCTCTTGTTCCCTTCTGCAGCAGCCTCTTTGGAATCAGATTTCTCAGGTTCTTGAGTTGATGCTCTGACTTTTAGCATAGGTGTCCTCTTGGCAGGGACCTTTCTTTTTAGACCAGGCTTGGTGGCTGCAGTTGTGCCATATTCCTTCTTGATCACTTTCTTGGAGGTGGCCTCATACTCTTCTGCCACATAGTCTTCATCCTCAGAGTCTGAGGTTCTCTTCTTTCTGGCCCTGGTGGCAGCTTTGGGTAAGTTGCTTGGGGTGCTCCTTCTACCATCATCTGAGGAACTAAAGGGACTAGTGCCCTCACTCATATGAACCAGCTCCTCTTCCCTGTTCTGGCTGTCACTTTGGTCAGACATGCTGCAAACACTGACTGCTGACCCTGTGAATAGATATAGATGAGATAGAATGGATGAGCATCACAAAATACAGAGATTTTTGCAAAAGAATGATTCAAAAACTTAGTTTTAGTTTTCCATAGAAAGCATTTCGGATCAACCGATTTGCAAACTCGGTGATACCGAAGCAGCTTTTGGAACCTAAACTAGTGAACTCGATCAGACCGAGTCACAGTTCGGTGGCACCAAGACTGCTAGGGTTTCACAGAGTCCTGAACTCGGTCACACCGATTTGCAATTCTCGGTCAAATCGAGAATCACTTGTGCAATGGCCTTAGCCGAATCGGTGGAACCGAGTTCTACAACTCGGTGGGTCCGAGATGGTTTCGACGGAAACCTAACCCTAAATTTTCAATTCACATCTAATCTATTGATTGTTTTGACTGGATAGAATCGTTTCAATCGTGGCAAGAATCATGATGATCACAATGTGCTAGGAATCGGACAGGGATAGCGCTGTGATTGAGTCCATACCCTAGCTTGGCGATGAACTCGCTACGGCGGCAATGGCGGGGTTGAATTCCATTGACGGCGGCGGAGACCAGCGACTGGAGGCGGCTAGCGACAAGGAGGACGATCCGGAGACCCTGGAGGCAGAGCGAGCTATGCACGGGCGAAGGGGTTTGGAGAAAGTTTCCAAATTTTTGCCCGTGAGTATATATAGCCCGTCCCTGTCGGTGTGACCGAGTGGAACAACTCGGTGGCACCGAGATGCATAACTGTTGATAGTTACAGCAACTCGGTGTGACCGAAATGTTCAAATCGGTTGCACCAAGATGAAAACCTAGATCGACTTAGTGATCTCGGTATGACCGAAATGGAAGAATCGGTCAGACCAAAACGCACAAAGAAGTTTTGGAAGTTTAAGTCTATGATGAATCGGGAACTCCGAGTGCTCCTCACATAGAGTGGTTTGAATCTGACTTGATCAAATTTTGTGATGTAGCATGAATAGAGTTTGAGACAAGAAAAGCATAGAAAGCTAGAGAAGGTTCTTAGGCATTCTTGTTCATCCACTTGGCAAAATAAAAAGAAGCCAATCAATCAAAGCAACAGGTGGATGTCCTCGAATGAGTTAAATATGCAACCAACATGCTCACACAATAAAATGGCAAATGAAATATATGGCAAAGCATGCACAACCAATTCTAGCATCTCTCAAACAATTGGCGATGACTAGGTCATCTATATATGAGTATATTGACTTAGGAGTCAAATGAGAACATTTGATCATAGGTCATACTCATCGTTTAATCTCAAGTTGGGTTACACTTTTACATAATGCATTGATGTATTCACACCATTAGAGTTGCTTTCACTCAATTCTTAGAGTTAAGCTCCCCCTAGATGTGAGATCCCCCCTTAGAGGGATGAACTAACCTTGGGTTTTGTCGATGATGACTTCATGTAGGCGTTGAAGATGTGGATGCTCAATGTTGATGAAGATTATTTGGAGCAATCCTTTGGAGTGAGTTGCACTTTCAATACCTACACGGGTTAGTCCCACAAGGAGCAAACAAGTATATCCATAGACATAGAGTGATGCACACACAATATGATGTCCATGAAAGCATTAGGTTACCTTGTCCCTTGTCTTACCAACAAGAGGGTTTGTGACTCCTTGAACTAGTGCAAGATGTGGAAGTTGATTGCACTTGTTGCCAAAAAGATATGAGTGAAGTATGTTGGCGGAGTCACCCTCAAGAACTCTCTAGTTCTTCTTGTTCGGTATCCACATCATCTTGATGGGAATCCTTGGAGTTGTAGTCGTGCTTGATGAAGTAGAACTTGACGTAGTCTTGGGAACCCACTTGACCAAGGCTTCAGGAGCTTCTTCAAATGCATCAATCTCCTCTTGAAGCTTGTCCTTGCCTTTTTGCTTGTGGTCTTGTGGTGGAAGATCATCTTGAGCTTGTGTCCCCTTGAAGGAAGTAGGATCCTACTTCTCTTGTTGAGAAACAAACTTCGTCTTGGGGTATTGATCTTCATCCCACTCAACTCCATTGGCATTGAACATTCGTTCAAGACCAACACCTTGGTTCTTCCGGTGCCTTCCTTGCTTGCGTACAATTTCCTCGAATTGCTTACTCCCGGCAAGGCTCTTGTAAACACCTTTCTCTATAATTCCCTTCAACACGCTATTTTCTTGCTCAAGTGTAACTTGGCTAAGAGGATCATTAGTGGAATCAAGAGAACTACTAAAAGCAACAATATTGGGTTTAACATGATGATTGTTACTACTAGAGGAAGAATCCTTCTTGTTTTTGTTACTAGACTTGACTTGAGGCATGTAAGTAGATAAGAGTAAACGCTTGGCAATGTAAGAAGAACTTTTCTTGCGAAGATCATCATTTATTTCCTTTAAGAACTCATGCTCTTGCTCAAGATTGAGCTTTTCAAAGCATAACTTCTCATGAGTCCTCAAAAGTTCTCGATGATCCCCTAAGATAGTTTCATGAGCTAACTTAAGAGTGTTTAGCTCTTTAGTTAGGAGATCAATTTTCTCCTTATCATCGTCATTCTTTTTATCTTGATTAGCATGATTAATTGACGTTTCATCATAGTATTCATCACTAGAGTTGTCAATAAGTAAATCAGCATCACCTAACAAGTCATCTTCATCACTATCGAAATCAACATACTCGGGATGTGTTACCTTAGGGCCTTTAGCCATGAAGCATCTTCCAAGTCCTTCATTTGGTGAATCAAATATGTCGTAGGAGTTGGTTGACACAAGTGCTAGACCGGCAACACCTTCATCTTGAGTATGTTCGGAGTCGGAGTGATAGCTTCTCTCGGAGTGATGTTCAGAGTCGGAACCGGATACCCATTCACCAACATGAGCTTGATGTCTTCGTTTTGTGTAGCTCTTTGATGACTTGTCCTTCCTTTCTGAATCCTTGCTTCTCTGGGATGTTCTTCGTTCATAACAATCATCTCTACTCCTTCTCTCTCTTGGCGGTGACTCTTCTCTTCTACTTCTTCTCTTGGGAGAATCTTCTCTTCTTTTGTAGGGTGCCGTACACTCATTGGAATAGTGTCCAGGTCTCCCACAATTGTAGCAATTGCGCTCTCGACTAGAAGATCTTTTGTCATTGTAGGACCTTGACTTGGAGCTTCTTTCTTTGCTTCTACTCTTGTAGAATTTGTAGAAGTTCTTCACCATTAAGCTCAAATCTTCATTGAAAGTTTGTTTCTCACTTGATGATGTAGGGGCTTCACATGAGGCTTTGTAAGCACCACTTGACTTGTTGTGAAGTTCCTCCTTATCCTTGAGTGACATCTCATGAGCAACAATTCTTCCAATGATCTCCGTTGGCTTGAGATTCTTGTAATTTGGCATCATTTGGATCAATGTGCACACGGTATCATATTTTCCATCCAATGCTCTTAGGATCTTCTTGATGATGAATTTGTCGGTCATCTCTTCACTTCCTAAGCCCACAATCTCATTTGTGATAAGAGCAAGCCTAGAGTACATTTCAGCGACACCTTCACCATCCTTTATTTTGAACTTGTCAAGTTGACTTTGGAGCACATCCAACTTGGATTCCTTGACGGAGTCAGTACCTTCATGCATATCAATAAAAGTATCCCAAATTTCCTTTGCTTTCTCAAGACGGCTGATTTTGTTGAATTCTTCGGGGAACAATCCATTGAAGAGGATATCACAAGCTTGAGCGTTGTATTGTAGCATCTTCAACTCTTCCGCGCTAGCTTCACGGTTTGGTTCCCTCCCATCAAAGAATTCACCTTGCAAGCCAACACACACAATAGCCCAAACGGCGGGGTTATGTCCGAGAATATGTATTTTCATCTTATGCTTCCAACTAGCAAAATTAGTACCATCAAAGTAAGGACCTCTACGGTGATAGTTTCCCTCGCTAGACGCCATACTCTCCTAGGTTGTGAAACCAAGGCTATGACCACCAAAAGCTATGGAAATCAAAGCAAATGGAGACCAAGGCTCTGATACCACTTGTAGGATCAGAAGTATGTCTAGAGGGGGTGTGATTAGACTACTTGACCAATTAAAAACTTAAACTTTTCCCAATTTTAGTCTTTGGCAGATTTTAGCTATCTTAGCACAAGTCAAGAAATCTTCACACAATTCAAGCAAGCATGCAAAGAGTATATGAACAGCGGAAAGTAAAGCATGCAACTTGCAAGAATGTAAAGGGAAGGGTTTGGATAATTCAAACGCAATTTGGAGACACAATGATTTTTGAGCCGTGGTTCCGATACGTGGTGCTATCGTACATCCATGTTGATGGAGACTTCAACCCACGAAGGGTAACGGTTGCGTGAGTCCAGGGAGGGATCCAGCCACGAAGGGTCCATGAAGAAGCAACCTTGTCTATCCCACCATGGTCGTCGCCCACGAAGGACTTGCCTCACTAGCGGTAGATCTTCACGAAGTAGGCGATCTCCTTGCCCTTACAAACTCCTTGGTTCAACTCCACAATCTGGTCGGAGGCTCCCAAGTGACACCTAGCCAATCTAGGAGACACCACTCTCCAAGAAGTAACAAATGGTGTGTTGATGATGAACTCCTTGCTCTTGTGCTTCAAATGATAGTCTCCCCAACACTCAACTCTCTCTCACAGGATTGGATTTGGTGGAAAGAAGATTTGAGTGGAAAGCAACTTGGGGAAGGCTAGAGATCAAGATTCATATGGTAGGAATGGAATATCTTGGCCTCAACACATGAGTAGGTGGTTCTCTCTCAGAAACAACAAGTTGGAAGTGTAGGCTTGTTCTGATGGCTCTCTCCATGAATGAAGAGGAGGCGGAGGGGTATATATATAGCCTCCACACAAAATCTAACCGTTACACACAATTTACCAATCTCGGTGGGACCGAATCAACAAACTTGGTCAGACCGATTTAGTAAACCTAGTGACCGTTAGGATTTTCGGTGGGACTGACATGCAACTTGGTAAGACCGATATGGTTAGGGTTAGGGCATAACGTAATCTCGATGAGACCGATTACTCGGTGATATCGAAACGTTACGAAGGGAAATAGAGAAATTACAATCCCATCTCGGTGAGACCGAGATCCCTATCGGTGAGACTGATTTGCCTAGGGTTTGTGGCAGTGGCTATGACATCTGAACTCGGTGGCGCCGGATAGAAAGAATCGGTGGGGCCGAGTTTGACTTTTGGTTTAGGTCATATGTGTTGGAAATATGCCCTAGAGGCAATAATAAATTAGTTATTGTTATTATATTTCCTTGTTCATGATAATCGTTTATTATCCATGCTATAATTGTATTGATAGGAAACTCAGATACATGTGTGGGTACATAGACAACATCATGTCCCTAGTAAGCCTATGATTGACTAGCTCGTTGATCAATAGATGGTTACGGTTTCCTGACCATGGACATTGGATGTCGTTGATAACGGGATCACATCATTAGGAGAATGATGTGATGGACAAGACCCAATCCTAAGCCTAGCACAAAGATCGTAGTTCGTATGCTAAAGCTTTTCTAATGTCAAGTATCATTTCCTTAGACCATGAGATTGTGCAACTCCCGGATACCGTAGGAATGCTTTGTGTGTACCAAACGTCACAATGTAACTGGGTGGCTATAAAGGTGCACTACAGGTATCTCCGAAAGTGTCTGTTGGGTTGGCACGAATCGAGACTGGGATTTGTCACTCCATGTAACGGAGAGGTATCTCTGGGCCCACTCGATAGGACATCATCATAATGTGCACAATGTGACCAAGGGGTTGATCATGGGATGATGTTTTACGGAACGAGTAAAGAGACTTGCCGGTAACGAGATTGAACAAGGTATCGGCATACCAACGATCGAATCTCGGGCAAGTACAATACCGCTAGACAAAGGGAATTGTATACGGGATTGATTGAGTCCTTGACATCGTGGTTCATCCGATGAGATCATCGTGAAACATGTGGGAGCCAACATGGGTATCCAGATCCCGCTGTTGGTTATTGACCGGAGAACGTCTCGGTCATGTCTGCATGGTTCCCGAACCCGTAGGGTCTACACACTTAAGGTTCGATGACACTAGGGTTATAAAGGAAGTTTGTATGTGGTTAACGAATGTTGTTCGGAGTCCCGGATGAGATCCCGGACGTCACGAGGAGTTCCGGAATGGTTCGGAGGTAAAGATTTATATATGGGAAGTCCTGTTTTGGTCACCGGAAAAGTTTCGGGTTTTATCGGTAACGTACCGGGACCACCGGGAGGGTCCCAGGGGTCCACCAAGTGGGGCCACCGGCCCCAGGGGGCTGCATGGGCCAAGTGTGGGAGGGGACCAGCTCCAGGTGGGCTGGTGCGCCCCCCCCCCCACCAAGGCCCAAGGCACCTAGGGCTTGGGGGAAACCCTAAAGGGGGCGCCCCCTTGCCTTGGGGGGCAAGGCAACCCCCCTGGCCGCCGCCCCCTCCTCAGATTGGATCTGAGGGGGACGACCCCCCTCTCCCTTGCCCCTATATATATGTGGGGGGTGGGAGGGCAGCCGCACCCAAGTTCTGGCGCAGCCCTCCCCCTCTCCCAAGTACTCCTCCTCTCCCGTGGTGCTTGGCGAAGCCCTGCAGGATTGCCACGCTCCTCCACCACCACCACACCGTTGTGCTGCTGCTGGACGGAGTCTTCCCCAACCTCTCCCTCTCTCCTTGCTGGATCAAGGCGTGGGAGACGTCACCGGGCTGTACGTGTGTTGAATGCGGAGGTGCCGTCCGTTCGGCACTAGGATCTCCGGTGATTTGGATCACGACGAGTACGACTCCTTCAACCCCGTTCTCTTGAACGCTTCTACTTAGCGATCTACAAGGGTATGTAGATGCACTCTCCTTCCCCTCATTGCTGGTTTCTCCATAGATAGATCTTGGTGACACGTAGGAAAATTTTGAATTTCTGCTATGTTCCCCAACAGTGGCATCATGAGCTAGGTCTATTGCGTAGATTCTTTGCACGAGTAGAACACAAAGTAGTTGTGGGCGTTGATTTTGTTCAATATGCTTACCGTTACTAGTCCAATATTGTTTCAACGGTATTGTGGGATGAAGCGTCCTGGGCCGACCTTACACGTACACTTACGTGAGACGGGTTCCACCGACTGACATGCACTTGGTGCATAAGGTGGCTAACGGGTGCCAGTCTCTCCCACTTTAGTCGGAACGGATTTGATGAAAAGGGTCCTTATGAAGGGTAAATAGCAATTGGCATATCACATTGTGGTTTTGCGTAGGTAAGAAACGTTCTTGCTAGAAACCCATAGCAGCCACGTAAAACATGCAAACAACAATTAGAGGACGTCTAACTTGTTTTTGCAGGGTATGCTATGTGATGTGATATGGCCAAGAAGAATGTGATGAAGAAGAATGTGATGTATGAGATTGATCATGTTCTTGTAATAGGAATCACGACTTGCATGTCGATGAGTATGACAACCGGCAGGAGCCATAGGAGTTGTCTTTATTTATTGTATGACCTGCGTGTCATTGAACAACGCCATGTAATTACTTTACTTTATTGCTAACCGGTAGCCATAGTAGTAGAAGTAATTAGTTGGCGAGACAACTTCATGGAGACACGATGATGGAGATCATGGTGTCATGCCGGTGACGATGATGATCATGGAGCCCCGAAGATGGAGATCAAAAGGAGCAAAATGATATTGGCCATATCATGTCACTTTTTGATTGCATGTGATGTTTATCATGTTTATGCATCTTATTTGCTTAGAACGACGGTAGTAAATAAGATGATCCCTCATTAAAATTTCAAGAAAGTGTTCCCCCTAACTGTGCACCGCGGTGAAAGTTCGTCGTTTCGAAGCACCACGTGATGATCGGGTGTGATAGATTCTTACGTTCACATACAACGGGTGTAAGCCAGATTTACACACACGAAACACTTAGGTTAACTTGACGAGCCTAGCATGTACAGACATGGCCTCGGAACACAAGAGACCGAAAGGTCGAGCATGAGTCGTATGGTGGATACGATCAACATGAAGATGTTCACCGATGATGACTAGTCCGTCTCACATGATGATCGGACACGACCTAGTTGACTCGGATCATGTAATCACTTGGATGAATAGAGGGATGTCTATCTGAGTGGGAGTTCATAAGATGAACTTAATTATCCTGAACATAGTCAAAAGATTTTTGCAAATTATGTCATAGCTCGCGCTTTAGTTCTACTGTTTTAGATATGTTCCTAGAGAAAATATAGTTGAAAGTTGACAGTAGCAATTATGCGGACAGTAGAAGGCTTATGTCTTTAATGCACCGCTCGGTGTGCTAGACCTCGAACGTGGTCTATGGATGTTGCAAACATCTAACATACACGTTTTGATGACTACATGATAGTTTGGTAATGTTAAATGGTTTAGAATTGAGGCACCGAAGACATTTTTGAAATATCGCAGAACATATGAGATGTTCCAAGAGTTGAAATTGGGATTTCAGGCTCGTGCCCACGTCAAGAGGTATAAGACCTCCGACGATTTTCTTAGCCTGCAAACTAAGGGAGAAAAGCTCAATCATTGAGCTTGTGCTCAGATTGTCTGAGTACAACAATCACTTGAATCGAGTGGGAGTTGATCTTCCAGATGAGACAGTGATGTTTCTCCAAAGTCATTGCCACCAAGCTGCTAGAGCTTCGTGATGAACTATAACATATCAGGGATAGATATGATGATCCTTGAAGTGTTCGCGATGTTTGACACCGCGAAAGTAGAAGTCAAGTAGGAGCATCAATTGTTGATGGTTAGTAAAACCACTAGTTTCAAGAAGGGCAAGGGCAAGAAGGGATACTTCATGAAACGGCAAAACAGTTGCTACTCTAGTGAAGAAACCCAAGGCTGAACCCAAACCCGAGACTAAGTGCTTCTGAAACAGCCACTGGAGCAGAATTACCCTAGATACTTGGTAGATGAGAAGGCTTGTAAGGTCGATAGAAGTATATTGGATATACATTATGTTAATGTGTACTTTACTAGTACTCCTAGTAGCACCAGGGTATTAGATACCAGTTCGGAGGATAAGTGTTAGTAACTCGAAATAAAAGAGCTACAGAATACACGGAGACTAGCTAAAGGTGAGATGACGATGTGTGTTGGAAGTGTTTCCAAGGTTGATGTGATCAAGCATCGCCTGCTTCATCTACCATCGAGATTGGTGTTAAACCTAAATAATTGTTATTTGGTGTTTGCGTTGAGCATAGGCATGATTGGATTATGTCTATCGCAATACGGTTATTAATGTAAGGAGAATAATGGTTACTCTATTTATTTGAATAATACCTTCAATGGTCTTGCACCTAAAAGAATGGTTCATTGAATCTCGATCGTAGTGATACACATTTTCATGCCAAAAGATATAAGATAGTAATGATAGTACCACTTACTTGTGGCACTGCCATGTAAGTCATATTGGTATAAAATGCATGAAGAAGCTCCATGTTGATGGATCTTTGGGCTCACTCGTTTTTGAAAAGTTTGAGACATGCGAGCCATGTCTATTGGTGTATACGCATGAAGAAACTCCATGCATATGGATCATTTGGACTCACTTGATTTTTAATCGATTGAGAAATGCAAATCATACCACATGGGCAAGATGACTGAAAAGCCTCGTTTTCAGTAAAATGGAACAAGATAGCAACTTGTTGGATGTAACACATTTTGATGTGTGCAGTCCAATGAGTGCTAAGGCATGCAGTGAATATCGTTATGTTCTTACTTCACGGATGATTTAAGTAGATACTAAGTATATTTACTTAATGAAACACAAGTCTGAATTATTGAATGGTTCGAGTAATTTCAGAGTGAAGTTGAAGATCATCGTCACAAGAGGATAAAATGTCTATGATATGATCATAGAGATGAGTATCTGAGTTACGAGCTTTGGCACGCAATTAAGACATTGTGGAAATTGTTTCACAATTAATACCGCCTGGAACACCATAATGTGATGGTGTGTCCGAACATCATATTTGCACCCTATTGGATATAGTGCGTACCATGATGTATCTTATCGAATTACCACTATCGTTCATGGGTTAGGCATTAGAGACAACCGCACTCACTTTAATAGGGCACCACGTAATTCCGTTGAGATGACACCGTTTGAACTATGGTTTGGAGAAACCTAAGTTGTCGTTTCTTAAAAGTTTGGGGCTGCGACGCTTATGTGAAAAAGTTTCAGGTTGATGAGCTCGAACCCAAAGCGGATAAAAATGCATCTTCATAGGACACCCAAAATATTTGGGTATACCTCCTATCTCAGATCCGGAAGCAAAAGTAATTGTTTCGAGGAAAAGTTTCTCTCGAAAGAATTGAGTGGGAGGATGGTGGAGACTTGATGAGGTTATTGAACCATCACTTCAACCAGTGAGTAGCAGGGCACAGGAAGTTGTTCATGTGGCACCTACACCAATTGAAGTGGAACCTGATGATAGTGATCATGATGCTTCGGATCAAGTCACTACCGGACCTCGTAGGTCGACAAGGACGTGTACTACTTCAGAGTGGTACCCAATCCTGTCTTAGAGGTCATGTTGCTAGACAACAATGAACCTACGAGCTATGGAGAAGCGATGGTGGGCCCGGATTCCAACGAATGGCTCGAGGCCATAAAATCCAAGAGAGGATCCATGACTTTGGAAGAAATACTTGATGGTCGTAAGGCCGTTGGGTAAAGATGGATTTTAAAAGGAAGACAGACAATGATGGTAAGTATCACCATTAAGAAAGCTCGACTTGTTGTTAAAGATGTTTTCCGACAAGTTCAAGGAGTTGACTACGGTGAGGCTTTCTCACTCGTAGCGATGCTAAGAGTCTTGTCAGGACCCCGATCCTAAGTCACACCGATCTAGCATGTAACACATCATATCACTTTGCGGCCTCACGCACGGTATTCCCACGGGTGCCACCTTACCTGGCCCTGGACCGTTTGCGCCTTTTGGCTCACGTATATAATAGTGCCGCTAGCATCCATATGACAAAGAACCCGGGCTGACATGGCTAGTCGTGAACCCAAAGTGGCACTAACTTACAAGGACAGGCATACATGACCCAGCGACGAACGTGTCGGTCATCAGCGAGTGAATCCGGGCTGTAGCAACTGGGCTAGCAGGACTCCGGTCAACCGGGCTGTAGCAGGCTAACAGGACTCCGGAATTCATCGTGTGACATTTCCCCGAGGGGACAGACACAGGAACGAAGAAGGACACATGCATGCCAGCCTAAGTGTTCCAAAGCAGTAGCAAGCTACCATGGCTCAGTTGAAACACTAGGAGACATTTCCCGGTAAGAGAGGCTACTAAGGATAAACAACTAGATAGTCGGATCCCACACATACCAAGCATTTCATTAACATACACACAATATGCTCGATATGTGCAAATACAACATGGCATCACAACATGACTCTACAACTCAAGTATTTATTCAATAGGCTCCGAGGAGCGAGATATTACAAACATGGGTCTCACGACCCAACATTCAGAGCATACAAGTCAAAGCACATGCGGAAGCTTAACATGTCTGAGTACAGATATCTACTAATGAAAAAGGCTGAGAAGCCTGACTATCTACCAGATCCTGCCGAGGGCACAAGATCGTAGCTGAGGTAACAAGCTAAACGTCGAAGTCCACGTGGTACTACTAGCGAGACTGAAGTCTCTCTGCAAAAACATAAATTAAGCAACGTGAGTACAAATGTACCCAGCAAGACTTACATCAGATCTATCTACATATGCATCATTATCAACAAGGGGATGGTGGGGTTTAACTGCAGTAAGCCAGCTTTGACTCGGTGGCTATCCTGAACTACGACTGCAAGTAACTCTTTTGAGGTGGCGCACACGAGTCCACATATTCACCATATCAATACACCACTATGGATCCGCTCCCGTCTCCCTACGAGAACGCCATCCATAGCACTCACGCTTATCTTGCGTATTTTAAAGTATCCACTTTCACTTGTCTATGAACTGTACAGGCAACCCAGAAGTCCTTTTCCGCGGACACGGCTATTCGAATAGATCATATTACGACCTGCAGGGGTGTACTTCTTCACACACGCTCTCACCACTTACCGCCGTTTACACGACATGTACTCGGCAACCTTCAAGCGGAAGCCCAGCGAGGGTGTCGGCCACGACCTGACTAACCACATAAGTCTCTCGTCTAGGTTTATCGCCTATTCGGGGTCCATCCGCAAGGAGATCCGGCCGGGGTGTCGCTCACGGCGCCAAACGATGTGAGCAGGGTTCCCAAGCCCACCTCGACGGGTGGATCTACGCTTGGTACACTGTGCCACGGTGCCTAGTCTGTCCCAAGCCCACTTGTACCGGGGGCCACTTGATAGACTACTAACACTACCTACAAACACCAGAAACTAGTTGCAACTCCTGGACAGAGATCAAGTTGATTAATAAGTCGAGAGAGCTTGGAGCGCCCGGAGCCCAATGTGTGGTAGTAACTGCTCATGGATCACAAACACAGAACTCAGTTCCTGAGGACGGCTGCAATGAGACAACCCACCATGTACTCCTACATGGCCTCTCACCGCTACCTTTACCAAATCGTGTTCACACACTTGGCTCTCAATAGAAGGACATGTTCACACACCTCCGATTCATCCCCGGTGAATCAGACCTGACATAACTCTAAGCAATAGCAGGCATGACAACAAGCATGAATGAGTAGGCACATCAGGGCTCAAACAACTCCTACTCATGCTAGTGGGTTTCATCTATTTACTGTGGCAATGACAGGTCATGCAAAGGATAAAGCGGTTCAGCTACCGCAGCAAATAACAGATGAATCGGTGTTGTCCTAATGCAGTAAAAGAGAGCAGGGGCGAGAGAGTGGGATTTTATCGGAATGAACAAGGGGGTTTTGCTTGCCTGGCACTTCTGAAGATAGTATAGTTCTTCATCGGTGTCATCGATCACATCGTCGGTACACGTCTACTGAGAGGGGACAAACACCGGCAACAGAGAAAGAACACAATCAATGCAATGCAACAATATGATGCATGAGTGTGACATGGCAATATGCTGTGGTTTGAGCTAATGCAACTAGCAGCAAGTTAAATGGAGTTGGTTTGAATCCAAGATTCAAATTCAAACTCTATATGTGAGGGTTTAAATGCCATTATATGATTTGTGCTAAACAGCAGCTATAAACTATTCTAACATGCATGAAAATGGTACATATGGATATATTGGATTTTTCTGATCATTTTTCATATATAAATTATTTCATTTGGAGTTACGGTTGAATTTCTATGATTTTTAGAAGTTTATACTATTTTCTGGAATTTCTTGAATAAGAATAAATCCAGAAAAGGGCATTACTGCGTCAGCATTGCGTCATGCTGACCTCAGCAGGTCAACAGAGCCGGTCCAGGTCAACCTGACCAGTGGGACCCACTGGTGAGTGTCTCAATGCTGTTTAGGGTCGCTGACGTGTGGGCCCAGTCAATGGCTACGTCAACATGGTCAATGCTGATGCGTGGGTCCACAGGGATTAGTTAGTACTAAGCAGAAACTTAATCTAAGCTTAATAGGTAGCGGGGCCCCGCTGTCAGTCTCACTAGGTGGTAACTAACTGCGTCGTTAGCCTAAACTAATCTGCCACGTCAACATCGCCGGGGTTACGCCGGCGGCGACCAAAACGCGGTGGGGCGCACTGGGTTGGCTCGGGTTTCGCCTACAGGCGATGGTTTTGAGCACGGGGAGGCTCTACGGGGAGCTGCTGCTCGCGCGCAGCCGATGGGGCGGGCAGCGGGAGCTGAGGTGGCCGGAGCCCCGTGGAAACAAGCTCGCGGCGGCGGTCGGAGCTCGGGTGAGACACGAGCGACCACTTGGGGGCACGGAAGGCGAGCTGAGGCATGTTGCGGGCTCGTGCAGAGGCACCAAGCGCAGTGGTGTGCTCGGTTGCGAGCTTCAGCAGCCGTAGCCACGGCGGTGACACGGCCGGCGGGTGGGAGCTCACGGCTCCGGTAGTTAGCGTGGCAGAGGAAGAAAACGGCAGCGGGGCTAGGGGGAAATAACCAGGGGCTCACAGCGGTCACGGAGAGCTTCTCGGTGTGGCTGGGGATGAGTTGCAGGCGGCGAATCGACCGGTGGCGTCTGGTGGCCGTGGCGACGAAACGACGACGATGGCGATGGTGTGCTGCTCCCGGGCTTGAATGCGTCGTTGAGGGGAAGGTCCAGTCCATGGTGATGCTTCGGAACCAGGCGGTGGGGTGGTTTGGGGGCTCTAACCATGGTGATTCTCGGCGGCGCGCTCCGGCGTTCTCGGGTCTGGGGGGAGCGAGGCAGAGAACGGGCTGGGAAGGGGATGAGCACGGGAGAGAGTGAGAGAGGTCCAGAAGGGTGCGTGGCGTCGCCAGACGCGGATTAGGACGAAGGAGAGGCCTCCAGCGCGAAGCAGGAGGTGGCCGGTGTCGACGCGCGTGCGTCCAACACGCAGCTGCTTCGGGGCGAGGGGGAGGAAGATGACTGGCAGCTGGGCTGCACAGTAACAGCCGCGCAGGTGGGCTGGTATCCCTGGTGGGCCTCAAGGTAAGTCCAGGTAAGGTTGCTCTGTTTTATTTCCTGTTTTCTATTTTTCTGTAAATATTGGGCTTTATTAAAAATGGTAAAACGTTTCCAAAAATCCTGCAAATAATTGTGGGCTCTGTGGGGATTATTCCTAACAGCCCACACTTAAGTTCAGAATTAATTGAGCACTCAAATTATTTATAGTATTTAAATGCCCAAACTCAAATACAATATGATTTAATTCAAAAATCCAAAAATGATCTAAGAATATATTCATCATTTTTGGCAGAGGTTTCCACCTTAACTAGAAATCATGAACTTTTCTTAGGGACATTTTGGGTTTATTGAAAAAGATTTTAATCCATCCTAGTTGAGTTGATTAATGCTAGGGTTTGGACATCCCCATTTCAAGTTTCAAAAGAATTTTAAACATGATGCAACAGACAAGTGCTAGCCTAGTGCAAGGTAAGGCTAGGGATGTGACAACTCGCCCCCACTAAACAAGAATCTCGTCCCGAGATTCAGCCGTAGGGTAAGATGAAGGGGAAAACGCAACTAACGAAATCTTCACGATCCAGGTTGCACTTCAAATGAACGTTGATTCAATCACCATCTTTGTCTCGACGTCTTGCTCTGAGAACTCCATCCAACATGACAACGAGAAGAAAGGAAAAACTCTAGAAGAATCGATCTTCTCGAAGATCGAGCAACTCACGGATTGAGACATAGAACCATCTCTCGAGCTGAGAGACGAAGCACACCTCTAGAGGAATGGAGTGGAACAGATGACGGAGGTTTACCAGGTAGACTACATTTCCACATTTAAGAGGGTGTTGAACGGTTGTCCATGTAGCGAGGAGTTGAATTGCCATGATACCATAACGGGGCACCTTAGGGAAGGTGACTCGTAGAGATATCCCCTTAAGTGGCAAAAAGAATTACCTTTGATTCAGAGATCATTGATACTCTTTTATACCAACCTAAGGCAATTCTCGAGCGACCATTTGGAGGGGTTCGGTAGAATGGCTTACCCAGATTAGAATGGATGATGTGGATTACCTTGTTGAAAACAACACAAGGGATGATTTTAGTAACTGGGGAGAAGCTCAACAGAAGAGAGTGAGTCCACTGTTTGAAAAGTTATAGCATAACCGAGGAAAACTGGGAACAATCTCGGTTAGTAACTATGATAGCACCTAATGCTTGTGCATGCTTTCAAGAGCTTGAGCATTTCCATATTCATCAAGGTTTTACCAATATCCGTGTCAAGGATCCTGGCAACACAACTTACTACCATGATGAATGGTGATGGATGATGCAGACCCAAAAGAAGATAACACCTTCTCAGATTTCACCTTGGCAGAGCCAAGGAAACAAAATCTGGATGATCGACCGAGAGACATTTAGCACTCCGCTTCTAATGTTCTCCTTGATGTGCTAGCATAATCCACTCATAGATATGGTTTGATATCTAGAACATCAAGTAAAAGGTCGGACTTCGGGAACTCAAAAATCCATAAGGAACGACTAGGGAGTAAATCCTACGAAATCCTTATGGGGAGGTGGCCAACTTTCTCAATCAAGATACTATAACAATAGGTCTTCCGGCTGGGTGTGTTGGCCACGACATCCACTTTACCGGGTTACAGAGAGACCATTATTATAGTTCTTGGGAATTGTTCCAACCATCATATCAGCCTGAGATTCAGATCTGGTTGGTGTCAGGATATTCCAGACTCACATGTCTGAAAAGAAGAGTTGCAACACAAGTCGACGAGATGACGTTGCGAGATTCTCGGGAAATGAACTACGATAGTAAGCTCCAAATCATGAGCTGGTTCTGCTACACACATGTGAACACGTTGTCCCAGACAAAACATTATCACATGGTAGTCTTACAATGAAACACTACCGAGTTCAGGTGGGAACCATCAACGAGGATATCGAAGTCCTTTTATAAGCCCGGGTTAGCTCTTAAGAAGGAGCTTCTTTTCCTTGAACAAATCAATCAGTGGCTTGGTGTGCTAGGAACAGATGTAGGATGAAGGTTGCAAGTCTCCAAACCACAGAATACTTTGCACGTATGCATGACTAATTTGGAATGATTCCAAAGGAAGCAACACTGACTTTCTCGAATGCACGGTGGCAACTTGCACCAATTGCACATGAACTGGAGGGAGTCACTTCTTACATCCGAACATATGCTTCATGAGCTAGCATGAAGAAATGCTTTCAAAAGTTTCCAACACTAGCTTAATGTTCAACAAAATTATGGAGAAGACAAGGATGTTGTCGATGGGCTCAACAACAATGTATCTAGATTCCCATGGAGATGGAATTTCATAACTATGTGAACAAGGTGATAGTATTGGTCAGACCCAAAATACATAATGGTGTATGCTTGAGGAATCAACCACGAGTAAGACAACATTACGAATATCGTTGGTTCTGATTTGACTTGACGATAGCCCATACTCAAATCAAGGTTTTGACGTGACAATAGACATATCAACTGATCACAAGGATCAACCAATAAATATATCATCTTTCTTCAACACACACTCACAAGGATATCCCTTTGGAATGAACTAAGTCAGGTAAGCTTTTATCTTCCAACTCTCCAAGTTGTTGTTTAGCTCAACCAACTAGCCTAGGGGGTATCCAACACAGATTCTTGGAGAAAGGGGTGGTTTACAAGAAACCATCTTGATCACGAACTCAACATAGCGGTCAGGTGACAACCTGGTAATACTTCCGAGAAGATATTCGGAAAATCACAAACCACAGATATGTTACTAAGCTCGAGAACAACCTTGCTTTTCAGGGAAAGACGATATGATCAAATAAGGGATTGGCATAGCCCCAACTCATTGATCGAAAGGTGCACCGGAAATAAGGACTAGGTAGCACGATCTATCTTAGAATGATGATTCAAGAACCAACACGCTAAGAATGCAATTATTGTCCTTTAATTACCAAGCAACAAGGTTGCTAGGAGTATTGATTTCACACATCACGATTCACTTTTCGACATTCCTGTTGCAACAACACGGGAACCGAGAAATGAATAATGATGGAGAGAGTATCACTGTATCAAGAGTTCATAGGATGGTGTGCAATTCCCATGATATTATTGATATAAAGATGGTAATACTCCAAGGTGGAGCAGAACAAAAGCTGGATTAGTATTTGATCTGCGGAGCATAACTGCTTTGACCCAATCCTGGATATGGATGAGGTACTGGAGTTTGTTTCTCCTAGTCATTCTGGAATAGAATGGCTTGACGGACCACAAGAGTGACAGGCATCAATGAACACGAGGCACAACTACTCCTGACTATCAATTGATAGACGGGGGTCGGAATACAACTAAAGAGGGACAACTCAAAGGAACATATGATTTTCTGAGTTGTGGATGCATAGGTCAGTATGTCGAGTCAAATTCAACATATTTCTTCCGGATAACCCATGCAGAAAGGTAGAACTGGCAGAGTCACGATATAGAATGGATAACTCATCAAGAGCACTCTTGTTGTGATCTTTTGATCCAACAAACATCTGCCGTAAGTGGTTCATAGTATTTGGAAGAAGGAAATACCACGAGCCTCGAGGACTAATGCAAAGGTCACTAATAACCTAAAGGAACGAGCAAAACCTATCAACATGAAGCAAGTAGGGTGAATCTCGGTTCAAAACCCAGGAGTAGAATACCTACCAATGAAATGGCATCACGAGATGCTTTCGAGAATGATGGCCAGAATCATCACACTGGGATCACAAAACATGGCTAGACTACTAGATGATACTCTAGACATATAGGGTCATAATAATAACTCCAACATATATGTCGAGGCAATAGAGCACCTCAACTCACTGATTAGTGTGGTTAACCTGGCCTAAAAGAACATCAAAACCAGAGGAAGGGATTTGCAAATGCATCAGACTATTTAGAAACCTGGGATGACTCGGACAGCATAACGGCTGTAAATGCTCAAAAAGATTTGAGACAAGCTACAAAAATGGTGGCATAACCACCCAGAAGCACAATATCAAGGTTTCGAGATCAACAGCTAACATACGAAAGTAGTAAGAACTGAACTGAGCCTTAAATCCACCAATCTTATGAGTCTACGGATTAGTAACACGTGATCCTGATAGAAAGAAAAGAAAGCCTAGTTCTTAATCCCCGTAGGAAAGATAAGATGACTCAGATCAGAAGGGCATAAGGTATAAGGAGTAAAAGAGCCTTACGTTCCATCCCACAATCAATTCCCTTATATAACTAAAGAATTTCTAGACTCAACTTCGACCAGTTTGGCTTGGTAATCCTACAGGCAGTCAAGCTCTGATACCAAAGCTGTCAGGACCCCGATCCTAAGTCACACCGATCTAGCATGTAACACATCATATCACTTTACGGCCTCACGCACGGTATTCCCACGGGTGCCACCTTACCTGGCCCTGGACCGTTTGCGCCTTTTGGCTCACGTATATAATAGTGCCGCTAGCATCCATATGACAAAGAACCCGGGCTGACATGGCTAGTCGTGAACCCAAAGTGGCACTAACTTACAGGGACATGCATACATGACCCAGCAACGAACGTGTCGGTCATCAGCGAGTGAATCCGGGCTGTAGCAACTGGGCTAGCAGGACTCCGGTCAACCGGGCTGTAGCAGGCTAACATGACTCCGGAATTCATCATGTGACATTTCCCCGAGGGGACAGACACAAGAACGAAGAAGGACACATGCCGGCCAGCCTAAGTGTTCCAAAGCAGTAGCAAGCTACCATGGCTCAGTGGAAACACTAGGAGACATTTCCCGGTAAGAGAGGCTACTAAGGATAAACAACTAGATAGTCGGATCCCACACATACCAAGCATTTCATTAACATACACACAATATGCTCGATATGTGCAAATACAACATGGCATCACAACATGACTCTACAACTCAAGTATTTATTCAATAGGCTCCGAGGAGCGAGATATTACAAACATGGGTCTCACGACCCAACATTCAGAGCATACAAGTCAAAGCACATGCGGAAGCTTAACATGTCTGAGTACAGACATCTACAAATGAAAAAGGCTGAGAAGCCTGACTATCTACCAGATCCTGCCGAGGGCACAAGATCGTAGCTGAGGTAACAAGCTAAACTTCGAAGTCCACACGGTACTACTAGCGAGACTGAAGTCTCTTTGCAAAAACATAAATTAAGCAACATGAGTACAAATGTACCCAGCAAGACTTACATCAGTTCTATCTACATATGCATCATTATCAACAAGGGGATGGTGGGGTTTAACTGCAGCAAGCCAGCTTTGACTCGGTGGCTATCCTGAACTACGACTGCAAGTAACTCTTTTGAGGTGGCGCACACGAGTCCACATATTCACCATATCAATACACCACTATGGATCCGCTCTCGTATCCCTACGAGAACGCCATCCATAGCACTCACGCTTATCTTGCGTATTTTAAAGTATCCACTAGTCTGTTGGAATTGGATTAGCAGTTACTGCATTATTTATGAAATCTTGCATATAGGATGTCAAAAACATTGTTTCCTTGATAGTTTCTTGAGGAAAGGTTGTATGTGATACAACCAGAAGGATTTTGACAATCCTGAAAGACGCTAACAAGTATGCAAAGCTCCAGCAATCCTTCTAAGGACTGGAGTAAGCATCTCGGAGTTGGAATGTACGCTTTGATGAGATGATCAAAGATTTCGGGTCTATACAAAGTTTATGAGAAACTTGTATTTCCAAAGAAGTGAGTGGGAGCACTATAGAATTTCTGATAAGTATATGTTGTTGACATATTGTTGATCAGAAATGATGTAGAATTTCTGGAAAGCATATAGGGTTATTTGAAAAGTGTTTTTCAATAGAAAACCTGGATTAAGCTGCTTGAACATTGAGCATCAAGATCTATGAGGATAGATCAAAAAACGCTTAATGGTACTTTCAAATGAGCACATACCTTGACATGATCTTGAAGGTGTTCAAGATGGATCAGTCAAAGAAGGAGTTCTTGCCTGAGTTGTAAGGTATGAAGTTAAGAGTTAAAGCTCGACCACGTCAGAAGAGAGAGATAGGACGAAGGTCATCCCCTATGCTTCAGACGTAGGCTCTATAGTATTCTATGTTGTGTACCGCACCGGAAGTGTGCCTTGCCATGAGTCAGTCAAGGGGTACAAGAATGATCGAGGAACGGATCATTGGACAGCGGTCAAAATTATCCTTAGAGGAATAAGGAAATGTTTCTCGATTATGGAGGTGATAAAGAGTTCGGCGTAAAGGGTTACGTCGATGCAAGCTTTAACACCTATCTGAATGACTCTGAGTAGCAAACCGGATACGTATAGTGGAGCAACCATTTGGAATAGCTCCAATTGGAGCGTGGAAGCAGCATTTACAATATGACATAGAGATTTGCGAAATACATACGGATCTGAATGTTGCAGACTCGTTGACTAAAACCTCTCTCACAAGAAAAACATGATCAAACCCCAGAACTCATTGAGTCTTAATCACATGGTGATGTGAACTAGTTTAGTGACACTAGTAAGCTCTTTGGATGTTGGTCACATAGCGATGTGACCTATCAGTGTTAATCACATGGCAATGTGAACTAGATTATTGACTCTAGTGCAAGTGGGAGACTGTTGGAAATATGCCCTGGAGGCAATAATAAATTAGTTATTGTTATTATATTTCCTTGGTCATGATAATCGTTTATTATCCATGCTATAATTGTATTGATAGGAAACTCAGATACATGTGTGGGTACATAGACAACACCATGTCCCTAGTAAGCCTCTGATTGACTAGCTCGTTGATCAATAGATGGTTACGGTTTCCTGACCATGGACATTGGACGTCGTTGATAACGGGATCACATCATTAGGAGAATGATGTGATGGACAAGACCCAATCCTAAGCCTAGCACAAAGATTGTAGTTCGTATGCTAAAGCTTTTCTAATGTCAAGTATCATTTCCTTAGACCATGAGATTGTGCAACTCCCGGATACCGTAGGAATGCTTTGGGTGTACCAAACGTCACAACGTAACTAGGTTGCTATAAAGGTGCACTACAGGTATCTCCGAAAGTGTCTGTTGGGTTGGCACGAATCAAGACTGGGATTTGTCACTCCGTGTAACGGAGAGGTATCTTTGGGCCCACTCAGTAGGACATCATCATAATGTGCACAATGTGACCAAGGGGTTGATCACGGGATGATGTTTTACGGAACGAGTAAAGAGACTTGCCGGTAACGATATTGAACAAGGTATCGACATACCGACGATCGAATCTCGGGCAAGTACAATACCGCTAGACAAAGGGAATTGTATACGGGATTGATTGAGTCCTTGACATTGTGGTTCATCCGATGAGATCATCGTGGAACATGTGGGAGCCAACATGGGTATCCAGATCACGCTGTTGGTTATTGACCGGAGAACGTCTCGGTCATGTCTGCATGGTTCCCGAACCCCGTAGGGTCTACACACTTAAAGTTTGATGACGCTAGGGTTATAAAGGAAGTTTGTATGTGGTTACCGAATGTTGTTCGGAGTCCCGGATGAGATCCTGGACGTCACGAGGAGTTCCAGAATGGTCCGGAGGTAAAGATTTATATATGGGAAGTCCTGCTTTGGTCACCGGAAAAGTTTCGGGTTTTATCGGTAACGTACCGGGACCACCGGGAGGGTCCCGGGGGTCCACCAAGTGGGGCCACCGGCCCCAGGGGGCTGCATGGACCAAGTGTGGGAGGGGACCAGCCCCAGGTGGGCTGGTGCGCCCCCCCACCAAGGCCCAAGGCACCTAGGGCTTGGGGGAAACCCTAAATGGGGGCGCCCCCTTGCCTTGAGGGGCAAGGCAACCCCCCTGGCCGCCGCCCCCTCCTCAGATTGGACCTGAGGGGGCCGGGCCCCCTCTCCCTTGCCCCTATATATATGTGGGGGGTGGGAGGGCAGCCGCACCCAAGTTCTGGCCCAGCCCTCCCCCTCTCCCAAGTACTCCTCCTCTCCCGTGGTGCTTGGCGAAGCCCTGCAGGATTGCCACACTCCTCCACCACCACCACGCCGTTGTGATGTTGCTGGACGGAGTCTTCCCCAACCTCTCCCTCTCTCCTTGCTGGATCAAGGCGTGGGAGACGTCACCGGGTTGTACGTGTGTTGAACGCGGAGGTGCCGTCCGTTTGGCACTAGGATCTCCGGTGATTTGGATCACGACGAGTACGACTCCTTCAACCCCGTTCTCTTGAACGCTTCCGCTTAGCGATCTACAAGGGTATGTAGATGCACTCTTCTTCCCCTCGTTGCTGGTTTCTCCATAGATAGATCTTGGTGACACATAGGAAAATTTTGAATTTCTGCTACGTTCCCCAACAATATGAGGATATGAGAAAGTAGTTGAGGGTTTTTGGAGCATATGACTAAGCACTATGGAGCAAGAAACTCATTAAACAACACCTCATCCCTCCTTGATAGTATTGGCTTTTCCTATAGACTCAATGTGATCTTGGATCACTAAAATGTAAAATGTAGAGTCTTGAGCTTTTGAGCTTGAGCCAATCCTTTTATCCTTAGTATTTTGGTGGATCCACTTTCCTCATCCATGCCATTCCATTCATTGAGCTTTTCCTGAAATGTTCATCTTGGAATAGTATTAGCTCAATGAGCTATATGTTGTTAGGAATTACCAAAACCACCTAGGGATAGTTGCACTTTCAGGGTCCATCAAGCTGGTGTGCGGTAAAACGCACTCTCTCCGCATGTGTGCATCCTCAAGTGGTCAGCTCTCTTCCAATCTTGCGGAGCCAATCATCTGCAACTATCGGCTCGGTGCTACTGGAAAACACCGGCAGATTCAGCCTTAGGAAATGGGCTAAGTGATCAACAGGTGGGGGTGGTGGTGCGTTGTTGTTGTTGTTGTTCCCTTTGTTCTGATTCTGAACTAGTAGCTACATCAAGGTATTCTGCTGCTGGATCAACTGAGTGAGCTCCGGTGGGAAAGCAAATCCATTGTCACGTCTTAGAGGCATCTGATGGGTTTAGAAAAGATGAGAAAACAGGATAGAATGAGGCCTAAAGGGAAAACACTACCCATATGCACATGAGACAAACACAACCATATCACTCCGATCAATTCAAACAAGGGCATACAAACGGTCTAACTATCGTTATAAAAGTGTTTGGACTATACTATATACATGGGGGAATACTACTACTAATATGGTGGTCGACTAGAAGTTTTAATCCGTAGAAGATTCCATGATATCCGCTCCAGCTTCATCAACCTAGTCATCATCACTATCATCGGGGTCCGAATCGGTGTCGCCTATGATGATGTAGTCCTCCGAACGAATGGAATCGTCGTCATCTCCTCCTGGTGCGGGGTCTTCCATGAATACACCTAGCTTCCTCGTCAAATCGTCATTCTTCTCCACGAGTATCATCATTTCCTCCTCATATCCATCATGTGTAGACTTGAGTTCTTCCTCTACCTCCGTGATCTTGATCATTGCCTTCTTCAGATCTATCATGCCTACGCACATTTGGTTCTCCCGGCGACGAATGTGCTGGTTTAACTCATGGATGAAAGCTGCAATGGACCTGTCCCTCCTGGTGCTGATCATCTCCCGTTGCTCATCTCAGCGCCCACAAATCTAGTAGATACTATCCCTGAGATCCTTGTGGTAAACTTCACCAATGCACCCCGTAGTGATGTGGGCTACCATGCTCTTTCCTAGACTCCAGATTGGTGCATCAAAGGAAAACTCTATGGGTTCAGTGATTGGCATGAACGTCCTTCCTGGAACTTGAACTCGAATCATCCAACGCTTCTCTTCTGGTAAAGTGGCGATGTAGGTCCCGGTGAAGCTTGGTATTCCAATGTTCAGGTACCTAGTAACTTCCTTCAAGTTTCGTCCAAAAGGTGTATCTTCATCCGGTTGGCTAAACTTGTTCCTTCCATCTGCCATCCTATAGAGTAGAAAAGGGAGAGTAGTCAGAAATGAGTAGAGAAGAGTGTACTATGGTCTTAGCTTAGTGGTCATGTCCTACAGTCAGTGTGTGCTCCGATACCATCTTGTAGCGATCAGACCTCAAACAGTCTAGTCTCTGTGCATCAGTGTCATCCCTAGATCCGTAATGTTGACACCCATAGTACTTGGGGATTTATAACAGAGTTGCAATCACACACTTATTACATCGAATGTCTCAAAAGAGAACTATTACAATAATATGGCTTAAGGCCATCTAAATAACATAACAATGGAAGGCTTGGAAGATAAAGTGAGTCCATCAACTCCAACGGCATAGTTGAGTGAACGACAACGACCTATGGCACCTTACTCGTCGTCTGAAAAGTCTGCAACATGATATGTTGCAGCCTGAAACGGGCCAGCACATGGAATATGCTGGCAAAGCAACACATAGAGTAATGAACAGAGTAAAAGCTATCCCTACATGAATATATGGATGGTGGAAAGCTCTATGGTTACAGTTTTCCATAATGCCAATTTTTTCCTACAACAAAGGAATAAAATTTGTTTAACTATCAAGGTGGTTGTTAAACATTGAGAAGGTTCCTCCAACTCAATCCCAATTAAACATCATCAATTACCCAACAAATTAACTTAGAGTGATGAGATCAACATGACAACCCAAGAACCAGATACTCAAGATGTCCATAACCGGGGACACGGCTAACCATGATTAGTTTGTACACTCTACAGAGGTTTGCGCACTTTTCCCCACAAGACTCGATCTCCCCTGTTGGATTTTATCGCACTACAGGGTGTTTGAGAAACGGATGACTGAGACACGGTCTTTCAGGAACACTAACTCTTTACTCTGGGTGGACAGTTACACCTACTTTCCCCTACATCTGCTAGCCCACCACTGAAAGAGGTCATGCAACCTACTCAACTATGCTAGAGCCCATAATAGCTTGTGGCTGCACACGGAAGTTTCTAGCATGAATAATCTTATGCTCCCTTTGAGTCTTGGTGGCTAACCGTAGGATGATCACACGGGTACTCCGGGATATCCTAGGACAACACTGGATTCTCCAGGTGCCCTGAAAACCACTGGGTACTCCAGGGTGCCTCAAGAAATCCACCCAAATGTGTATTTAAGTAGCCACCTTAAGTTAACCATTAATTAATGAAACTCACATCTGTAATGGATACACTCACCCAAACCACGTCTACGAGCATAGCATAGCAATACTGAGCATAACGTAGAAGTAACTCCCAAATGTTTGATAATAAAAGGACAATAGGTTCTACCTCATCATCTACTTCACAAAACCCACATGTTAATCAGATCCTAACCATGCAATGTTTGAGGGTGTAGACTAATGCATAAAAACTGTGTAATAAAGAGGTATGATTAAAGTGTTACTTGCCTTGCTAATGATCTGCAAAACCTAGGGACTCGTAGTAGCATGCCTCGCACTCCGGGTGTTCTATCGTAAACAAACAAAGCATACAATAAGCACTCAACTAGAAGCACGGGTAAAACTCAAATAAGAAGATCTAACCAGAAAGTTCAATTGAAGAACTCCGGTTTGCAAACAGAATCAAATCAAACGGAGCAGCGAAACTCAAACTACGAAAGAAACAAGATCCGACTACTAATCTGGACTAAAGTCAAATTTTACAGTAGCAAAATCTTGTTCAGGTAGGTTTAACAGAAAGAGGGCTTCAAGGCAAAGATCTAGGCGCTTGTTTCACCTGATTCCAATAAATGAGTGAAAAGATAAACTAGAAAGAAGTTCAGGGCAAAAATCACGATCGAAAATAATCGCGGAAAACCCTGGAAAAAGAAAACTGACGAACAGGCTAACGAACAAACGTTCGCTGTCTGCGCTAAATGGACGAACAGCGTTTGTTAAAACGTACGTACGAACAAACGTCCGTTAGTTAACTAAGCCGAACCGATCTGGAAAAAAACAAATATACGGTTTCAAAAAAAACCGATCAGTTTTTTCGGGAAAACCGGCGGCGACAGCGGCGGGTTATACCTCCGGCAAGGTCGGCGGCGGCTCCTTCGACGGCGGCGGGTGGGTCGGTGGGGGGGCGACGGCGTGACGCGGCGGCGGCAGTGCGACGGTGGCGGCGCGGGGC
>NC_057801.1:602614213-602675440 GCF_018294505.1 Triticum aestivum
CTGGCGGCGGCTATGCCGCTAGGGTTGGCGGGGCGGGGCGGGGCGGGGCTGGGCTGGCGGCGGGGCCTCGGCCTTTAAAGGTCGTCCAGGTGCAGTGTCCAGGTCCGACACGGCCTGGTTAGGACGGTTAGCTTTTTTGTGAAAGAATAATCCTGACACAGAAAAACTAATAAAAGAGATACTAAACAGACTCCAAAAATCCTGAAATAAATTGTCACGGTCCTCTAATAATATTGCGGACAGAGTGAACATTTATTTGGGCCTCTAATGCACTTTTGAAAAACACATATTTTTCCTAAATCAAATAAAATAACAATAAAAATTGAAATAAAATCTTATTTGGTTTTATTATTCTTCCTCCAATATTTCTTTATTTCGGAGAAATCATTTTATCCCCTCTCTTTTATTTTCATATTGGAAATATTCTGAGAGAAAAATAATTAAAACCAAATGATCATTTTTACAAAATTTGAGAAAACTCAAATATGAAAATAATGAAATCCCCAACTCTCTTCGTGGGTCCTTGAGTTGCTTAGAATTTCTAGGATCAACCAAAAATGCATGAAAATATGATATACGAAGATGATCAAATATATAACATTCCAAATTGAAAATTTGGGATGTTACAAATTTGCACTTGGCGGATTGTACTATTAAAAAGCCTATGGGAAGAGTTAATGATGTTCTTATTCTTGCAAATAGGAATTATGTACCCATAGAATTTGTTGTTCTTGATATTGATTGCAATTTGTCTTGTCCAATTATTCTTGGTAGACCATTTTTGCGTACTATTGGTGCCGTGATTGATATGAAAGAAGGCAATATTAAATTTCAATTTCCACTAAGCAAGGGAATGGAACACTTCCCTAGAACAAGAATTAGGCCACCATATGATTAAATCATGAGGGCATCTTATGGATCTAGAACCAAAGATGACAACACTTAGATCCTACGCGTTATGCCTAGCTAGGAGCGTAAAACGATAGCGCTTGTTGGGAGGCAACCCAATGAATAAAATTTATTTTTGCTTTTTGCTTTCTGTTTTTGTGTGTTAGAACAATTATGCTACTGTTATGATTGTGTCTTTTGTGTTTTAATTAGTGTTTGTACCAAGCAAGGCCTTTGGGAAGATTTGGGTGAAAGATGATTTGATCTTGCTGAAAAACAGAAACTTTTGCACTCACGAGATCATTTGTCATTTTTACCAAAAGAGTGATTTTGAGTTGATTCATTTTGAAAAAGATTAACAGACAAATTTCTCACGTCCACCAATTTATTTCAGAATTTTTTGAGTTACGTAAGTATTCGAAATATTCAGATTGCTATAGACTGTTCTGTTTCTGACAGATTCTATTTTCTTTGCGTTGTGTGCTTGTTTTGATGATTCTATGGTTTTCTTTGATGAGTTTTTGTCATAGAAAAGTTGGAATACAGTAGATATAATGTAAATAAATAAGAATAGGTTTTATACAGTACTTATAGTAGTGGTTTGTTTTCTTATACTAACGGATCTCACGAAGGTTTTTTTTTAATTTTGTGTGATTGAAGTTTTCAAGTTTTGGGTGATCTTACGATATGGATGAAGGTATAAGTACTAGCAAAAGGCTAAGCTTGTGGATGCCCGAGGCACCCAAAGATAATATTCAAAGAATTAGCAAGCAACTAAGCTTGGGGATGCCCCCGAGTGGCATCCCCGCTTTCTTCTAACAACCATCGGTATTTTATTTGAAACTATATTTTTATTTGTCACATACTATGAGTTTTGCTTGGAGCGTCTTGTATGATATGAGTCTTTGCTTGTTTTTCTTTGTGTTTTAAGTCTTGAATCTTTGCTGGACACATCCTTTTGAGAGAGTCAAAAATTATTGTATGCTTGCTCCTATGATTCACTTAAATTTTTAGAGCCATGGATTTGCTCTAGTGCTTCACTTATATCTTTTTGAGCACGGTGTGCTTTGATATTTTTTAAGAAATGCTCTCATGCTTCACTTAGATTTATTTGGGAGTTAGTAAAGTTTTAAGAAATTCTCTCTTGCTTCACTTAGATTATTTTGAGAGAAAGAAAAATTATGCTCATGATCTTCACTTATATTTGTTTGAGCTTATCAAAAGCAACATATGAAAAATAGTCCCAAAGTGATAGATATCCAAGGAGGATATAATAAAAATTTCATGAAGATCATTGGACAAAATAAACTTGATTCTTAGTAATGGTTTCGAGATATGACGATATGATATGTGAGTCATGTTGATGAGTAATTGTGCTTTAGTAAGAATATTGATGTTCAGGTTTGTGATTCCCTATGCAAGCACAAAAGTCAATAGTTATGCAATGAAATTTTTATCCTATTTATGGTGCATTATTCGATGTTACTTATGCTTAATGCTTGGGTATGAGATTTTGCGCTTTTTGGTTGGTCGCTTCTCAATCTTTTTGCTAGCCTTCATTTTGCACTAAGTATGATCACTACTTGTGCATCCAAAACCCTTTAAACTAGTTTTGCCTTATGAGTCCACTATACCTACCTATATGCAATATTTCCATACTGTTCTAAGCAAATTTGCATGTGCCATCTCTAATTTTCATAATAAATTTCTCTTTTGTGTGCTCTACCGCTCGCGGGGCGGTGAAGGGTGACCAATATTTTCCATGCTAGATGTGTTATTCTCACGATGAGTGTTTATTCACTTGTCATTGCACGAGAGTACGACAAAGGTATTAGGGATGCCCAGTCCCGAAATGAATAATTAATTTACTTTATGTTGTCAAATAATAAATTCCTTGAAAAGTGTTGGCATGGAGGGCACCTGTGGATACAGTTAGCCATGGAAAGTGAAAGTAATGGTGGAAAAAGGAATAAACTTTATTTTCTGTTTTGGGAACCGCCTATGATGTATCTAGCATGGAAAGTGATAAGATCTCTAATTCGTTTTCGTTGGTGGGAAAAGTATGCCTCTCAAAAATGTTTTTATCTCTCAATTTAAGCTTTGAGCTCTGGCACCTCTACAAATCCCTACTTCCCTCTGTGAAGGGTCTTTCTTTTACTTATGCAATTTTTATTTTGAATTTGAGTCTCCATCTTCTCTTATAAAGCACCAACTAAGGGGCACTATGATCGTATTTGAGCATTGGGTGTAGCTAATATTCGAGTGTGTTTCATGAATGGATCAATGATTGAGCATAATGGGCTAGGGATAACTTGCTTTAGTGTTGATATTTTGAAAGACATGGTTGCTTGTTGATATGCTTGAGTATTAAAGTCTTCATATCAAAACTAGACTATTGCTTTGAATCATATAGAAGTCCATAGGTCCATGCTAAAAAAAAGAAATGTGATGAACATGTTAGGCAACATTCCACATCAAAAATTCTGTTTTTATCATTTACCTACTCGAGGACGAGCATGAATTAAGCTTGGGGATGCTGATACGTCTCCAAGGTATCTATAATTTTGGATTGTTCCATGCTGTTATATTTCATTCTTGGATGTTTTACAATCATTTTATAGTCATTTTATATCATTTTTTGGTACTAACCTATTGACATAGTGCCTGCTACCTCTTGAGCATGCGTTGGTTTTTCCCTTGAAGAGGAAAGGGTGATGCAGCAAAGTAGCGTAAGTATTTCCCTCAGCTTTTGAGAACCAAGGTTTCAATCCAGTAGGAGGCTCCTCAAAAGTCCCACGCACCTACACAAACAAACAAGAACCTCGCAACCAACGCGATAAAGGGGTTGTCAATCCCTTCACGGAAACTTGCGAAAGTGAGACCTGATAGAGATAATAAGATAAGATAAATATTTTTGGTATTTTTATGATATAGATTGGAAAGTAAAAGATGCAAATAAAAGTATATTGAAAATTTATATGATAAAAGATAGGCCTGGGGGCCATAGGTTTCACTAGTGGCTTCTCTCAAGATAGCATAAGTATTATGGTGGGTGAACAAATTACTGTCGAGCAATATTTAGAGAAGTGCATAGTTATGAGAATATCTAGGCATGATCATGTATATATGCATCACGTCTGCAACAAGTAGATCAAAACGATTCTGCATCTACTACTATTACTCCACACATCGACTGACTCCTTCTTGCATCTAGAGTATTAAGTTCATGAAGAACAGAGTAACACATTAAGAAAGATGGCATGATGTAGAGGGATAAACTCATGCAATATGGTATAAACCCCATCTTTTTATCCTCGATGGCAATATGTGCCTTGCTGCCCCTACTGTCACTGGGAAAGGACACCGCAAGATTGAACCCAAAGCTAAGCACTTCTCCTATTGCAATAAAGAACAATCTAGTAGGCCAAACCAAACTGATAATTCGAAGAGACTTGCAAAGATAACCAATCATACATAAAAGAATTCAGAGAAGATTCAATTATTTCTCATAGATAAACTTGATCATAAACTCACAATTCATCATATCTCGACAAACACACCGCAATATGATACAATACGTGCCTTGCTGCCCCTGCTGTCACTGGGAAAGGACACCGCAAGATTGAACCCAAAGCTAAGCACTTCTCCTATTGCAATAAAGATCAATCTAGTAGGCCAAACCAAACTGATAATTCGAAGAGACTTGCAAAGATAACCAATCACACATAAAAGAATTCAGAGAAGATTCAATTATTTCTCATAGATAAACTTGAACATAAACCGACAATTCATCGGATCTCGACAAACACACCGCAAAAAGAGTTACATCGAATAGATCTCCAAGAAGATCAAGGAGAACATTGTATTGAGATTCAAAAAGAGAGAAGAATCCATCTAGCTAATAATTATGGACCCAAAGGTCTGTGGTAAACTACTCACAACTCATCAGAGAGGCCTTGGAGATGATGTAGAGGCCCTCCGTGATCGATTCCCCCTCTGGCGGAGCACCGGCGAAGGCTCCAAGATGGGATCTCACGGATACAGAAGGTTGCGGCACTGGAAATAGTTTTTCGTGGTGCTCCTGGATCTTTTTGGGGTACATAGGAATATATAGGAGGAAGAAGTACGTCGGTGGAACCACGAGGGGCCCACGAGGTAGGGGGCAGCGCACCCCCTTAGGGCGCGCCGGCCACCCTCATGGCCACCTCGGCTGCTTCTTGACGTCCACTCCAAGTCTCCTGGATTGCGTTTGTTCCAAAAAGACGCTCCCGAAGGTTTGATTCCGTTTGATTATCCTTTTCTTCGATATACTGAAATAGGCAAAAAAACAATTTGGGATGGGCCTCCGGTTAGTAGGTTAGTCCCAAAAATCATATAATAGTGTAAAGTAAAGCCCATAAACATCCAAAACAGGTAATATTATAGCATGGAACAATCAAAAATTATAGATACGTTGGAGACGTATAAAGCATCCCCAAGCTTAATTCCTGCTCGTCCTCGAGTAGGTAAATGATAAAAATAAATTTTTTGATGTGGAATGCTACCTAGCATATTTCTCAATGTAATTTTCTTTATTGTGGCATGAATATTCAGATCCAAATGATTCAAAATAAAAGTTCATATTGACATAAAAGTAATAATCATTCAAGCATACTAACAAGGCAATCATGTCTTCTCAAAATAACATGGCTAAAGAAATTTCATCCCTACAAAATCATATAGTTTGGTCATGCTCCATTTTAGTCACACAAGATAACTCTCATCTTGCACAACCCCGATGACAAGCCAAGCAATTGTTTCATACTTTAGTAATCTCAAACTTTTTTCAACTTTCACGCAATACATGTGCGTGAGCCATGGATATAGCACTATAGGTGGAATAGAATATAATGATGGGGATTGTGTGGAGAAGACAAAAAAGGAGAAAGTCCCACATCGACGCGGCTAATAAATGGGCTAGGGAGATGCCCATCAATTGATGTCAATGCAAGGAGTAGGGATTGCCATGCAACGGACGCACTAGAGCTATAAATGTATGAAAGGTCAACAAAAGAAACTAAGTGGGTGTGCATCCAACTTGCTTGCTCACGAAGACCTAGGGCGTTTGAGGAAGCCCATCGTTAGAATATACAAGCCAAGTTATATAATGAAAAATTCCCACTAGTAAATCAAAGTGATAACATATGAGACTCTGTATGTGAAGAACATGGTGCTACTTTGAAGCACAAGTGTGGAAAAGGATAGTAACATTGTCCCCCTTTTTATTTTTTATTTTTTGGGGCCTTTTTTTGGCCTTTTTTTGGGCCTTTCCTTTTTTATATTTGGCCTTTATCTTTTTTTAAGGGACAATGCTCTAATAATGATGATCATCACACTTCTATTTATTTACAACTCATGAGTTACAACTCAAAACTAGAACAAGATATGACTCTATATGAATGCCTCTGGCGGTGTACCGGGATGGACAATGAATCAAGAGTGACATGTATGAAAAATTATGCAAGGTGGCTTTGCCACAAATACGATATCAACTACATGATCGTGCAAGGCAATATGACAATGATGATGTGTGTCATGATAAAGGGAACGACGGAAAGTTGCATGGCAATATATCTCGGAATGGCTATGGAAATGCCATAATAGGTAGGTATGGTGGCTGTTTTGGGGAAGATATAAGGAGGTTTATGTGTGATAGAGCGTATCGTATCACGGGGTTTGGATGCACCGACGAAGTTTGCACCAACTCTCAAGGTGAGAAAGGGCAATGCACGGTATCGAAGAGGCTAGCAATGATGGAAGGGTAAGAGTGCGTATAATCCATGGACTCAACGTTAGTCATAAAGAACTCACATACTTATTGCAAAAATCTACAAGTCATAAAAAACCAAGCACTACGTGCATGCTCCTAGGGGGATAGATTGGTAGGAAAAGACCATCGCTCGTCCCTCACCGCCACTCATAAGGATGACAATCTAAGAACACCCAATGTCTCAAATTTGTTACACAACGGTTACCATACGTGCATGCTACAGGACTTGCAAACTCCAGCACAAGTATTTCTCAAATTCATAATTACCAAATTAGCATGACTCTAATATTACCACCTCCATATCTCAAAACAATTATCAAGCATCAAATTGATCATAGCATCCAATTCACTTCCTATGATAAATTTTATTATACCCAACTTGGATGCTCATCATTCTAGGACCAATTTTATAACCATAGCAAATACCATGATGTTCTAAAAGACTCTCAAAATAATATAAGTGAAGCATGAGAGATCAAAAATTTCTACAAAATCAAGCCACCGCCGTGCTCTAAAAGATATAAGTGAAGTACTAGAGCAAAAACTATCTAGCTCAAAAGATATAAGTGAAGCACATAGAGTATTCTAATAAATTCCAAATCAAGTATTTCTCTCCCAAAAGGTGTGTACAGCAAGGATGATTGTGGTAAACTAAAAATCAAGGACTCATATCATACAAGACACTCCAAGAAAAACACATATCATGTGGCGAATAAAAATATAGCTCCAAGTAAAGTTACCGAAAGACGAAGACGAAAGAGGGGATGCCTTCCGGGGCATCCCCAAGCTTAGGCTTTTGGTTGTCCTTGAATATCTTGGGGTGCCATGGGCATCCGCAAGCTTAGTCTCTTGCCACTCCTTATTCCATAGTCCATCAAATCTTTACCCGAAACTTGAAAACTTCACAACACAAAACTCAACAGGAAATCTCATAAGCTCCGTTAGTGCAAGAAAGAAAAACCACCACATAAGGTACTGTAATGAAATCATTCTTTATTTATATTGGTGTTAAACCTACTGTATTCCAACTTCTCTATGGTTCATACCCCCCGATACTAGCCATAGATGCATCAAAATAAGCAAACAAGACACGAAAAACAGAATCTGTCAAACACAGAACATTTTGTAGCAATCTGTAACTTTCGAATACTTATGGAACTTTAAAAATCCTACAAAAATAGGAAGTCGTAGGAAATTTGTCTATTGATCTACAGCAAAAAGAATCAATGCAAAAGCATGTTTCTGTGATTTATTGAATGTTTTCTCGTGAGTGCAAAGTTTCTGTTTTTCAGCAGAATCAAATTAACTATCACCGTAGGTTATCCTATAGGTTCTACTTGGCACAAACACTAATTAAAACATAAAACCACATCTAAGCAGAGGCTAGACGAATTATTTATTGAAGAACATCAAGGAAAAATATTGGGTTGTCTCCAAACAAGCGCTTTTCTTTAAAGCCTTTTAGCTAGGCAATGATAATTTTAATGATGCTCACATGAAAGACAAGAATTGAAGCGCAAAGCGAGCATCATGAAACATGTGACAAACACATCTAAGTCTAACATACTTCCTATGCATAGGCATATTATAAGCAAACAAATTTGCAAGGCAAGCAAAAACTAGCATATGCAAGGAAGAAGAAAGAGACGATAGCAGTCTCAACATGACGAGAGGTAATTTAGTAAGATAAAAATTTCTACGACCATATTTTCCTCTCTCATAATAATTAAATGTGGGATCATAAGAAAATTCAACAAAATAGCTATCACATAAAATATTTTCAACACGATCCACATGCATGCAAAGTTGACACTCTTCCAAAATAGTGGGATTATCATTAACTAAAGTCATGACCTTTCCAAACCCACTTCTATAAAAAATACCATAAGATTGATCAAAATCCAAATATGTGGGATCTAAAGTTGACACTCTTCCAAACCCACTTTCAATAATATTGCTAACACTATTATCAACCTCATATTCATCATGGGGCTTAAATAAATTTTCAAGATCATAAAAAGAATCACCCCAATCATGATCATTGCAACAAGTAGTAGACATAACAATCTTAGCATCCCCAAGCTTAGGGTTTTGCATATTATTAGCACAACTAACATCAAGAGAATTTATAGTAACATCATTGCAATCATGATTTCCATTGAAGGACCTACCAAGTATGGGTGCAATAGCAACGATCTCATGTTTAACATAAGGAACTATAGCAAATTCATCTTCATAAATATTGGCATCATGGCCAGAAGAATAGCAAGCATCATGTTCATCAAGGGATATTTCAATCAAATCATCGGAATCATTATCTATGGATTCATGCATATCATTATTTTCTTCCAAAGCAACAGTCATTCTCTCAATAAATTCTTTGACATAGACATTATGAGCATAGTTTTCATAGCAATATTTAAGTATGTCAAAATTTTTAGATTCGTAGAGAGTAATATCATACATTTCAATCAAAGAAGCAACTTCATAAGCACCCTTAAAAGCAACAAATTCTTCAATTTGTTCGATATCATAGTAACTATAAACACCCTTTGCATAAGAAGATAAGATTTCATTTTCATTAAACTCACATAGGTAGGGAAGGTGTTTTTTAGGGTTCTTAGAGCAACAAGTAAAATCATAAATTTCACAAAGATTCCAAGCATAACACATCATTCTGTTTATTTGATCCCATAAGAGTCTCCCTTTTTCAGAAAAACGGTAATGCACAAAATGAGCATGCTCATCTAAAGATTTCACATCAACTAGGCTAGTTGGGGTTTCAGCACGAGCGCATAAGGATCGAAGATTATCCAAGTAGAACACTTTAAGTGGATCCATATGAATAGATTTTTAGCAAGCAAAGATTCAAGCACATAGAAGGCAAGCGAAAGAGAGAGGAGAATGGAAAAGAGAGGGCGAATAAAATGGCAAGGATGAAGTGGGGGAGAGGAAAACGAGAGGAAAATGGCAAATAATGTAATGCGAGGGAGATAAGTTTGTGATGGGTACTTGGTATGTCTTGACTTGAGCGAAGACCTCCCGGCAATGGCGCCAGAAATCCTTCTTGCTACCTCTTGCCATGCGTTGGTTTTTCCCTTGAAGAGGAAAGGGTGATGCAACAAAGTAGCGTAAGTATTTCCCTCAGTTTTTGAGAACCAAGGTATCAATCCAGTAGGAGGCTCCTCAAAGGTCCCACACACCTACACAAACAAACAAGAACCTCGCAACCAACACGATAAAGGGGTTGTCAATCCCTTCACGAAAACTTGCAAAAATGAGATCTGATAGAGATAATAAGATAAGATAAATATTTTTGGTATTTTTATGATAAAGATCGGAAAGTAAAAGATGCAAATAAAAGTAGATTGAAAACTTATATGATAAAAGATAGACCCGGGGGCCATAGGTTTCACTAGTGGCTTCTCTCAAGATAGCATAAGTTATACGATGGGTGAACAAATTACTGTTGAGCAATTGATAGAAAAGTGCATAATTATGAGAATATCTAGGCATGATCATGTATATAGGCATCACGTCCGCAACAAGTAGATTGAAATGATTCTGCATCTACTACTATTACTCCACACATCGACCGACTCATGCCTGCATCTAGAGTATTAAGTTCATGAAGAACAGAGTAACGCATTAAGAAAGATGACATGATGTAGAGGGATAAACTCATGCAATATGATATAAACCCCATCTTTTTATCCTCGATGGCAATAATACAATACGTGCCTTGCTGCCCCTGCTGTCACTGGGAAAGGACACCGCAAGATTGAACCCAAAGCTAATCACTTCTCCTATTGCAAGAAAGATCACTCTAGTAGGCCAAACCAAATTGATAATTTGAAGAGTATTAAAAAGATAACCAATCATACATAAAAGAATTCAGAGAAGATTCAATTATTTCTCATAGATAAACTGGATCATAAACCCACAATTCATTGGGTCTCGACAAACACACCGCAAAAAGAGTTACATCAAACAGATCTCCAAGAAGATCAAGGAGAACATTGTATTGAGATTCAAAGAGACAGAGGAAGCCATCTAGCTAATAACTATGGAGCCGAAGGTCTGTGGTAAACTACTCACATCTCATCGGAGAGGCCTTGGAGATGATGTAGAGGCCCTCCGTGATCGATTCCCCCTCCGGCGGAGCACCGACAAAGTCTCCAAGATGGGATCTCACGGATACAGATGGTTGTGGCGGTGGAAATAGTTTTTCGTGGTGCTCCTAGATGTTTTCGGGGTATGTAGGTATATATAGGAGGAAGAAGTACGTCGGTGGAGCCACGAGGGGCCCATGAGGCAGGGGGCGCCCACCCCCTTAGGGCGCGTTGGCCACCCTCATGGCTGCCTTGGCTGCTTCTTGACGTCCACTCCAAGTCTCATGTATTGTGTTTGTTCCAGAAAGATTGCTCCCGAAGGTTTCATTCCGTTTGGACTCCGTTTGATATTCCTTTTCTTCGATATACTGAAATAGGCAAAAAAAAACAGCAATTCGGGTTGGGCCTATGGTTAGTAGGTTAGTCCCAAAAATGATATAAAAGTGTAAAGTAAAGCCCATAGACATCCAAAACAGGTAATATAATAGCATGTAACAATCAAAAACTATAGATACGTTGGAGACGTATCAATGCCCAGTGCCAGTTTCTAGTTTCTTCATGTTTTTAACATCGCAGGAAATGAATATCAAACGGATTCCAAATGCAGCGAAACTTCCTAAGGATTTTTTGGGGTCAGAAGACATCCAGTGTGCCAAGAAAGCACCTGGAGGGTGCCTCAAGGGGAGCAGCACCCACTAGGGTGCGCCAGGAGGCCCAGGCGCGCCCTAGTGGGTTGTGCCCACCACGGGTGCCCCCTGAACCACCTCTTTGCTCTATAAATACCCCAATATTCCAGAAACCCTAGGAGAGTCGATGAAAATCAATTCCAGCCACCACAGAGTCCAGAACCACCAGATCAAATCTAGACACCATCACGGAGGGGTTCACCACTTCCATTGGTGCCTCTTTGATGATGTGTGAGTAGTTCTTTGTAGACCTACGGGTCCGTAGTTAGTAGCTAGATGGCTTCTCTCTCTCTCTCTCTCTCTCTCTCTCTCTCTCTCTCTCTCTCTCTCTCTTTCTCTCTTGATTATCAATACAATGGTCTCTTGGAGATCCATATGATGTAAGCCTTTTTGCGGTGTGTTTGTTGGGATCCGATGAACTTTGAGTTTATGATCAGATCTATATTTTTATCCATGAAAGTTATTTGAGTCTTCTTTGATCTCTTATATGCATGATTGCTTATAGCCTCGTATTTCTTCTCCGATATTTGGGTTTTGTTTGGCCAACTTGATCTATTTATCTTGCAATGGGAAGAGGTGCTTTGTAGTGGGTTCGATCTTACGGTGCTTGATCCCAGTGACAGAAGGGGAACCGACACGTATGTATCGTTGCTACTAAGGATAAAAAGATGGGGTCTATATCTACGTAAATAGATAAATAGATCTTGTCTACATCATGTCATCGTCCTTATTGCATTAGTCCGTTTTTCCATGAACTTAATACACTAGATGCATGTTGGATAGCGGTCGATGTGTGGAGTAATAGTAGTAGATGCAGGAAGGAGTCGGTCTACTAATCTTGGACGTGATTCCTATATAATGATCATTCCCTGGATATCATCATGATTATTTGAAGTTATATTAATTGCCCAATAATTGTTTTCCCACCGTTTGTTATTTTTCTCGAGATAAGCTACTAGTGAAACCTACGGCCCCCGGGTCTCTTTTCATCATATTTGCCTTTGTGATCTATTTTCCTTTGCATTTATTTTCAGATCTATTAAACCAAAAATACAAAAATACCTTGCTGCAATTTATTTGTTCCGCGATCTATTTATCCTATCTACCACTTTTTACCTCATGTTATTTGCCTATCTTGATGTGTCGTACCCGAAAGGGATTGACAACCCCTTTAACACGTCCAGTTGCGAGTATTTGTTATTTGTGTGCAGGTGTTGTTTACGTGGTGTAAGGAGGTTCTCCTACTGGTTCGATAACCTTGGTCTCGTCACTGAGGGAAATACCTACCATCGCTATACTGCATCATCCCTTCCTCTTTGGGGAAATACCGACATAGTTCTAGCAGATGTCAACACTCCCGGGAAGAATCCCAAAGCTGGATCCAAGCCTGAAACTGAGTGCTTCTACTACAAAGGGACTGGTCACTGGAAGCGAAACTGCCCCAAATACTTGGCGGATAAGAAGGATGGCAAAGTGAACAAATGTATATTTGATATACATGTTATTGTTATGTACCTTACTAATGCTCGTAGCAGCGCTTGGGTATTTGATACTGGTTCGGTTGCTCATATTTGTAACCCGAAACAGGAATTGCGGAATAAACAAAGATTGTCTAAGGACGAGGCGATGATGCGAATCAGAAATGGTTCCAAGGTCGATGTGATCGTCGTCGGCACGCTACCTCTACGTCTACCTCTGGGATTAGTTTTAGACCTAAATAATTTTTTATTTGGTGCTCGCGTTGAGCATGAACATTATATCTGGATCTTATTTATTGCGAGACCGTAATCCTACAGGCAGTCAAGCTCTGATACCAAAGCTGTCAGGACCCCGATCCTAAGTCACACCGATCTAGCATGTAACACATCATATCACTTTACGGCCTCACGCACGGTATTCCCACGGGTGCCACCTTACCTGGCCCTGGACCGTTTGCGCCTTTTGGCTCACGTATATAATAGTGCCGCTAGCATCCATATGACAAAGAACCCGGGCTGACATGGCTAGTCGTGAACCCAAAGTGGCACTAACTTACAGGGACATGCATACATGACCCAGCAACGAACGTGTCGGTCATCAGCGAGTGAATCCGGACTGTAGCAACTGGGCTAGCAGGACTCCGGTCAACCGGGCTGTAGCAGGCTAACATGACTCCGGAATTCATCATGTGACATTTCCCCGAGGGGACAGACACAGGAACGAAGAAGGACACATGCCGGCCAGCCTAAGTGTTCCGAAGCAGTAGCAAGCTACCATGGCTTAGTGGAAACACTAGGAGACATTTCCCGGTAAGAGAGGCTACTAAGGATAAACAACTAGATAGTCGGATCCCACACATACCAAGCATTTCATTAACATACACACAATATGCTCGATATGTGCAAATACAACATGGCATCACAACATGACTCTACAACTCAAGTATTTATTCAATAGGCTCCGAGGAGCGAGATATTACAAACATGGGTCTCACGACCCAACATTCAGAGCATACAAGTCAAAGCACATGCGGAAGCTTAACATGTCTGAGTACAGACATCTACAAATGAAAAAGGCTGAGAAGCCTGACTATCTACCAGATCCTGCCGAGGGCACAAGATCGTAGCTGAGGTAACAAGCTAAACGTCGAAGTCCACACGGTACTACTAGCGAGACTGAAGTCTCTTTGCAAAAACATAAATTAAGCAACATGAGTACAAATGTACCCAGCAAGACTTACATCAGTTCTATCTACATATGCATCATTATCAACAAGGGGATGGTGGGGTTTAACTGCAGCAAGCCAGCTTTGACTCGGTGGCTATCCTGAACTACGACTGCAAGTAACTCTTTTGAGGTGGCGCACACGAGTCCACATATTCACCATATCAATACACCACTATGGATCCGCTCCCATCTCCCTACGAGAACGCCATCCATAGCACTCACGCTTATCTTGCGTATTTTAAAGTATCCACTAGTCTGTTGGAATTGGATTAGCAGTTACTGCATTATTTATGAAATCTTGCATATAGGATGTCAAAAACATTGTTTCCTTGATAGTTTCTTGAGGAAAGGTTGTATGTGATACAACCAGAAGGATTTTGACAATCCTGAAAGACGCTAACAAGTATGCAAAGCTCCAGCAATCCTTCTAAGGACTGGAGTAAGCATCTTGGAGTTGGAATGTACGCTTTGATGAGATGATCAAAGATTTCGGGTCTATACAAAGTTTATGAGAAACTTGTATTTCCAAAGAAGTGAGTGGGAGCACTATAGAATTTCTGATAAGTATATGTTGTTGACATATTGTTGATCAGAAATGATGTAGAATTTCTGGAAAGCATATAGGGTTATTTGAAAAGTGTTTTTCAATAGAAAACCTGGATTAAGCTGCTTGAACATTGAGCATCAAGATCTATGAGGATAGATCAAAAAACGCTTAATGGTACTTTCAAATGAGCACATACCTTGACATGATCTTGAAGGTGTTCAAGATGGATCCGTCAAAGAAGGAGTTCTTGCCTGAGTTGTAAGGTATGAAGTTAAGAGTTAAAGCTCGACCACGTCAGAAGAGAGAGATAGGACGAAGGTCATCCCCTATGCTTCAGACGTAGGCTCTATAGTATTCTATGTTGTGTACCGCACCGGAAGTGTGCCTTGCCATGAGTCAGTCAAGGGGTACAAGAATGATCGAGGAACGGATCATTGGACAGCGGTCAAAATTATCCTTAGAGGAATAAGGAAATGTTTCTCGATTATGGAGGTGATAAAGAGTTCGGCGTAAAGGGTTACGTCGATGCAAGCTTTAACACCTATCTGAATGACTCTGAGTAGCAAACCGGATACGTATAGTGGAGCAACCATTTGGAATAGCTCCAATTGGAGCGTGGAAGCAGCATTTACAATATGACATAGAGATTTGCGAAATACATACGGATCTGAATGTTGCAGACCCGTTGACTAAAACCTCTCTCACAAGAAAAACATGATCAAACCCCAGAACTCATTGAGTCTTAATCACATGGTGATGTGAACTAGTTTAGTGACACTAGTAAGCTCTTTGGATGTTGGTCACATAGCGATGTGACCTATCAGTGTTAATCACATGGCAATGTGAACTAGATTATTGACTCTAGTGCAAGTGGGAGACTGTTGGAAATATGCCCTGGAGGCAATAATAAATTAGTTATTGTTATTATATTTCCTTGGTCATGATAATCGTTTATTATCCATGCTATAATTGTATTGATAGGAAACTCAGATACATGTGTGGGTACATAGACAACACCATGTCCCTAGTAAGCCTCTGATTGACTAGCTCGTTGATCAATAGATGGTTACGGTTTCCTGACCATGGACATTGGACGTCGTTGATAACGGGATCACATCATTAGGAGAATGATGTGATGGACAAGACCCAATCCTAAGCCTAGCACAAAGATCGTAGTTCGTATGCTAAAGCTTTTCTAATGTCAAGTATCATTTCCTTAGACCATGAGATTGTGCAACTCCCGGATACCGTAGGAATGCTTTGGGTGTACCAAACGTCACAACGTAACTAGGTTGCTATAAAGGTGCACTACAGGTATCTCCGAAAGTGTATGTTGGGTTGGCACGAATCGAGACTGGGATTTGTCACTCCGTGTAACGGAGAGGTATCTTTGGGCCCACTCAGTAGGACATCATCATAATGTGCACAATGTGACCAAGGGGTTGATCACGGGATGATGTTTTACGGAACGAGTAAAGAGACTTGCCGGTAACGATATTGAACAAGGTATCGACATACCGACGATCGAATCTCGGGCAAGTACAATACCGCTAGACAAAGGGAATTGTATACGGGATTGATTGAGTCCTTGACATTGTGGTTCATCCGATGAGATCATCGTGGAACATGTGGGAGCCAACATGGGTATCCAGATCACGCTGTTGGTTATTGACCGGAGAACGTCTCGGTCATGTCTGCATGGTTCCCGAACCCCGTAGGGTCTACACACTTAAGGTTTGATGACGCTAGGGTTATAAAGGAAGTTTGTATGTGGTTACCGAATGTTGTTCGAAGTCCCGGATGAGATCCTGGACGTCACGAGGAGTTCCAGAATGGTCCGGAGGTAAAGATTTATATATGGGAAGTCCTGCTTTGGTCACCGGAAAAGTTTCGGGTTTTATCGGTAACGTACCGGGACCACCGGGAGGGTCCCGGGGGTCCACCAAGTGGGGCCACCGGCCCCAGGGGGCTGCATGGACCAAGTGTGGGAGGGGACCAGCCCCAGGTGGGCTGGTGCGCCCCCCCACCAAGGCCCAAGGCACCTAGGGCTTGGGGGAAACCCTAAATGGGGGCCCCCCTTGCCTTGAGGGGCAAGGCAACCCCCCTGGCCGCCGCCCCCTCCTCAGATTGGACCTGAGGGGGCCGGGCCCCCTCTCCCTTGCCCCTATATATATGTGGGGGGTGGGAGGGCAGCCGCACCCAAGTTCTGGCGCAGCCCTCCCCCTCTCCCAAGTACTCCTCCTCTCCCGTGGTGCTTGGCGAAGCCCTGCAGGATTGCCACACTCCTCCACCACCACCACGCCGTTGTGATGTTGCTGGACGGAGTCTTCCCCAACCTCTCCCTCTCTCCTTGCTGGATCAAGGCGTGGGAGACGTCACCGGGTTGTACGTGTGTTGAACACGGAGGTGCCGTCCGTTTGGCACTAGGATCTCCGGTGATTTGGATCACGACGAGTACGACTCCTTCAACCCCGTTCTCTTGAACGCTTCCGCTTAGCGATCTACAAGGGTATGTAGATGCACTCTCCTTCCCCTCGTTGCTGGTTTCTCCATAGATAGATCTTGGTGACACATAGGAAAATTTTGAATTTCTGCTACGTTCCCCAACAATATGAGGATATGAGAAAGTAGTTGAGGGTTTTTGGAGCATATGACTAAGCACTATGGAGCAAGAAACTCATTAAACAACACCTCATCCCTCCTTGATAGTATTGGCTTTTCCTATAGACTCAATGTGATCTTGGATCACTAAAATGTAAAATGTAGAGTCTTGAGCTTTTGAGCTTGAGCCAATCCTTTTATCCTTAGTATTTTGGTGGATCCACTTTCCTCATCCATGCCATTCCATTCATTGAGCTTTTCCTGAAATGTTCATCTTGGAATAGTATTAGCTCAATGAGCTATATGTTGTTAGGAATTACCAAAACCACCTAGGGATAGTTGCACTTTCAGGGTCCATCAAGCTGGTGTGCGGTAAAACGCACTCTCTCCGCATGTGTGCATCCTCAAGTGGTCAGCTCTCTTCCAATCTTGCGGAGCCAATCATCTGCAACTATCGGCTCGGTGCTACTGGAAAACACCGGCAGATTCAGCCTTAGGAAATGGGCTAAGTGATCAACAGGTGGGGGTGGTGGTGCGTTGTTGTTGTTGTTGTTCCCTTTGTTCTGATTCTGAACTAGTAGCTACATCAAGGTATTCTGCTGCTGGATCAACTGAGTGAGCTCCGGTGGGAAAGCAAATCCATTGTCATGTCTTAGAGGCATCTGATGGGTTTAGAAAAGATGAGAAAACAGGATAGAATGAGGCCTAAAGGGAAAACACTACCCATATGCACATGAGACAAACACAACCATATCACTCCGATCAATTCAAACAAGGGCATACAAACGGTCTAACTATCGTTATAAAAGTGTTTGGACTATACTATATACATGGGGGAATACTACTACTAATATGGTGGTCGACTAGAAGTTTTAATCCGTAGAAGATTCCATGATATCCGCTCCAGCTTCATCAACATAGTCATCATCACTATCATCGGGGTCCGAATCGGTGTCTCCTATGATGATGTAGTCCTCCGAACGAATGGAATCGTCGTCATCTCCTCCTGGTGCGGGGTCTCCCATGAATACACCTAGCTTCCTCGTCAAATCGTCATTCTTCTCCACGAGTATCATCATTTCCTCCTCATATCCATCATGTGTAGACTTGAGTTCTTCCTCTACCTCCGTGATCTTGATCATTGCCTTCTTTAGATCTATCATGCCTACGCACATTTGGTTCTCCCGGCGACGAATGTGCTGGTTTAACTCATGGATGAAAGCTGCAATGGACCTGTCCCTCCTGGTGCTGATCATCTCCCGTTGCTCATCTCAGCGCCCACAAATCTAGTAGATACTATCCCTGAGATCCTTGTGGTAAACTTCACCAATGCACCCCGTAGTGATGTGGGCTACCATGCTCTTTCCTAGACTCCAGATTGGTGCATCAAAGGAAAACTCTATGGGTTCAGTGATTGGCATGAACGTCCTTCCTGGAACTTGAACTCGAATCATCCAACGCTCCTCTTCTGGTAAAGTGGCGATGTAGGTCCCGGTGAAGCTTGGTATTCCAATGTTCAGGTACCTAGTAACTTCCTTCAAGTTTCGTCCAAAAGGTGTATCTTCATCCGGTTGGCTAAACTTGTTCCTTCCATCTGCCATCCTATAGAGTAGAAAAGGGAGAGTAGTCAGAAATGAGTAGAGAAGAGTGTACTATGGTCTTAGCTTAGTGGTCATGTCCTACAGTCAGTGTGTGCTCCGATACCATCTTGTAGCGATCAGACCTCAAACAGTCTAGTCTCTGTGCATCAGTGTCATCCCTAGATCGGTAATGCTGACACCCATAGTACTTGGGGATTTATAACAGAGTTGCAATCACACACTTATTACATCGAATGTCTCAAAAGAGAACTATTACAATAATATGGCTTAAGGCCATCTAAATAACATAACAATGGAAGGCTTGGAAGATAAAGTGAGTCCATCAACTCCAACGGCATAGTTGAGTGAACGACAACGACCTATGGCACCTTACTCGTCGTCTGAAAAGTCTGCAACATGATATGTTGCAGCCTGAAACGGGCCAGCACATGGAATATGCTGGCAAAGCAACACATAGAGTAATGAACAGAGTAAAAGCTATCCCTACATGAATATATGGATGGTGGAAAGCTCTATGGTTACAGTTTTCCATAATGCCAATTTTTTCCTACAACAAAGGAATAAAATTTGTTTAACTATCAAGGTGGTTGTTAAACATTGAGAAGGTTCCTCCAACTCAATCCCAATTAAACATCATCAATTACCCAACAAATTAACTTAGAGTGATGAGATCAACATGACAATCCAAGAACCAGATACTCAAGATGTCCATAACCGGGGACACGGCTAACCATGATTAGTTTGTACACTCTACAGAGGTTTGCGCACTTTTCCCCACAAGACTCGATCTCCCCCGTTGGATTTTATCGCACTACAGGGTGTTTGAGAAACGGATGACCGAGACACGGTCTTTCAGGAACACTAACTCTTTACTCTGGGTGGACAGTTACACCTACTTTCCCCTACATCTGCTAGCCCACCACTGAAAGAGGTCATGCAACCTACTCAACTATGCTAGAGCCCATAATAGCTTGTGGCTGCACACGGAAGTTTCTAGCATGAATAATCTTATGCTCCCTTTGAGTCTTGGTGGCTAACCGTAGGATGATCACACGGGTACTCCGGGATATCCTAGGACAACACTGGATTCTCCAGGCGCCCTGAAAACCACTGGGTACTCCAGGGTGCCTCAAGAAATCCACCCAAATGTGTATTTAAGTAGCCACCTTAAGTTAACCATTAATTAATGAAACTCACATCTGTAATGGATACACTCACCCAAACCACGTCTACGAGCATAGCATAGCAATACTGAGCATAACATAGAAGTAACTCCCAAATGTTTGATAATAAAAGGACAATAGGTTCTACCTCATCATCTACTTCACAAAACCCACATGTTAATCAGATCCTAACCATGCAATGTTTGAGGGTGTAGACTAATGCATAAAAACTGTGTAATAAAGAGGTATGATTAAAGTGTTACTTGCCTTGCTAATGATCTGCAAAACCTAGGGACTCGTAGTAGCATGCCTCGCACTCCGGGTGTTCTATCGTAAACAAACAAAGCATACAATAAGCACTCAACTAGAAGCACGGGTAAAACTCAAATAAGAAGATCTAACCAGAAAGTTCAATTGAAGAACTCCGGTTTGCAAACAGAATCAAATCAAACGGAGCAGCGAAACTCAAACTACGAAAGAAACAAGATCCGACTACTAATCTGGACTAAAGTCAAATTTTACAGTAGCAAAATCTTGTTCAGGTAGGTTTAACAGAAAGAGGGCTTCAAGGCAAAGATCTAGGCGCTTGTTTCACCTGATTCCAATAAATGAGTGAAAAGATAAACTAGAAAGAAGTTCAGGGCAAAAATCACGATCGAAAATAATCGCGGAAAACCCTGGAAAAAGAAAACTGACGAACAGGCTAACGAACGAACGTTTTCTGTCTGCGCTAAATGGACGAACAGCGTTTGTTAAAACGAACGTACGGACAAACGTCCGTTAGTTAACTAAGCCGAACCGATCTGGAAAAAAACAAATATACGGTTTCAAAAAAAACCGATCAGTTTTTTCGGGAAAACCGGCGGCGACAGCGGCGGGTTATACCTCCGGCAAGGTCGGCGGCGGCTCCTTCGACGGCGGCGGGTGGGTCGGTGGGGGGGCGACGGCGTGACGCGGCGGCGGCAGTGCGACGGTGGCGGCGCGGGGCTGGCGGCGGCTATGCCGCTAGGGTTGGCGGGGCGGGGCGGGGCGGGGCTGGGCTGGCGGCGGGGCCTCGGCCTTTAAAGGTCGTCCAGGTGCAGTGTCCAGGTCCGACACGGCCTGGTTAGGACGGTTAGCTTTTTTTTGAAAGAATAATCCTGACACAGAAAAACTAATAAAAGAGATACTAAACAGACTCCAAAAATCCTAAAATAAATTGTCACGGTCCTCTAATAATATTGCGGACAAAGTGAACATTTATTTGGGCCTCTAATGCACTTTTGAAAAACACATATTTTTCCTAAATCAAATAAAATAACAATAAAAATTGAAATAAAATCTTATTTGGTTTTATTATTCTTCCTCCAATATTTCTTTATTTCGGAGAAATCATTTTATCCCCTCTCTTTTATTTTCATATTGGAAATATTCTGAGAGAAAAATAATTAAAACCAAATGATCATTTTTCCAAAATTTGAGAAAACTCAAATATGAAAATAATGAAATCCCCAACTCTCTTCGTGGGTCCTTGAGTTGCTTAGAATTTCTAGGATCAACCAAAAATGCATGAAAATATGATATGCGAAGATGATCAAATATATAACATTCCAAATTGAAAATTTGGGATGTTACAAATTTGCACTTGGCGGATTGTACTATTAAAAAGCCTATGGGAAGAGTTAATGATGTTCTTATTCTTGCAAATAGGAATTATGTACCCATAGATTTTGTTGTTCTTGATATTGATTGCAATTTGTCTTGTCCAATTATTCTTGGTAGACCATTTTTGCGTACTATTGGTGCCGTGATTGATATGAAAGAAGGCAATATTAAATTTCAATTTCCACTAAGCAAGGGAATGGAACACTTCCCTAGAATAAGAACTAGGCCACCATATGATTAAATCATGAGGGCATCTTATGGATCTAGAACCAAAGATGACAACACTTAGATCCTACGCGTTATGCCTAGCTAGGAGCGTAAAACGATAGCGCTTGTTGGGAGGCAACCCAATGAATAAAATTTATTTTTGCTTTTTGCTTTCTGTTTTTGTGTGTTAGAACAATTATGCTACTGTTATGATTGTGTCTTTTGTGTTTTAATTAGTGTTTGTACCAAGCAAGGCCTTTGGGAAGATTTGGGTGAAAGATGATTTGATCTTGCTGAAAAACAGAAACTTTTGCACTCACGAGATCATTTGTCATTTTTACCAAAAGAGTGATTTTGAGTTGATTCATTTTGAAAAAGATTAATAGACAAATTTCTCACGTCCACCAATTTATTTCAGAATTTTTTGAGTTACGTAAGTATTCGAAATATTCAGATTGCTATAGACTGTTCTGTTTCTGACAGATTCTATTTTCTTTGCGTTGTGTGCTTGTTTTGATGATTCTATGGTTTTCTTTGATGAGTTTTTGTCATAGAAAAGTTGGAATACAGTAGATATAATGTAAAAAAAATAAGAATAGGTTTTATACAGTACTTATAGTAGTGGTTTGTTTTCTTATACTAACGGATCTCACGAAGGTTTTTTTTTAATTTTGTGTGATTGAAGTTTTCAAGTTTTGGGTGATCTTACGATATGGATGAAGGTATAAGTACTAGCAAAAGGCTAAGCTTGTGGATGCCCGAGGCACCCAAAGATAATATTCAAAGAATTAGCAAGCAACTAAGCTTGGGGATGCCCCCGAGTGGCATCCCCGCTTTCTTCTAACAACCATCGGTATTTTATTTGAAACTATATTTTTATTTGTCACATACTATGAGTTTTGCTTGGAGCGTCTTGTATGATATGAGTCTTTGCTTGTTTTTCTTTGTGTTTTAAGTCTTGAATCTTTGCTGGACACATCCTTTTGAGAGAGTCAAAAATTATTGTATGCTTGCTCCTATGATTCACTTAAATTTTTAGAGCCATGGATTTGCTCTAGTGCTTCACTTATATCTTTTTGAGCACGGTGTGCTTTGATATTTTTTAAGAAATGCTCTCATGCTTCACTTAGATTTATTTGGGAGTTAGTAAAGTTTTAAGAAATTCTCTCTTGCTTCACTTAGATTATTTTGAGAGAAAGAAAAATTATGCTCATGATCTTCACTTATATTTGTTTGAGCTTATCAAAAGCAACATATGAAAAATAGTCCCAAAGTTATAGATATCCAAGGAGGATATAATAAAAATTTCATGAAGATCATTGGACAAAATAAACTTGATTCTTAGTAATGGTTTTGAGATATGATGATATGATATGTGAGTCATGTTGATGAGTAATTGTGCTTTAGTAAGAATATTGATGTTCAGGTTTGTGATTCCCTATGCAAGCACAAAAGTCAATAGTTATGCAATGAAATTTTTATCCTATTTATGGTGCATTATTCGATGTTACTTATGCTTAATGCTTGGGTATGAGATTTTGCGCTTTTTGGTTGGTCGCTTCTCAATCTTTTTGCTAGCCTTCATTTTGCACTAAGTATGATCACTACTTGTGCATCCAAAACCCTTTAAACTAGTTTTGCCTTATGAGTCCACTATACCTACCTATATGCAGTATTTCCATACCATTCTAAGCAAATTTGCATGTGCCATCTCTAATTTTCATAATAAATTTCTCTTTTGTGTGCTCTACCGCTCGCGGGGCGGTGAAGGGTGACCAATATTTTCCATGCTAGATGTGTTATTCTCACGATGAGTGTTTATTCACTTGTCATTGCACGAGAGTACGACAAAGGTATTAGGGATGCCCAGTCCCGAAATGAATAATTAATTTACTTTATGTTGTCAAATAATAAATTCCTTGAAAAGTGTTGGCATGGAGGGCACCTGTGGATACAATTAGCCATGGAAAGTGAAAGTAATGGTGGAAAAAGGAATAAACTTTATTTTCTGTTTTGGGAACCGCCTATGATGTATCTAGCATGGAAAGTGATAAGATCTCTAATTCGTTTTCGTTGGTGGGAAAAGTATGCCTCTCAAAAATGTTTTTATCTCTCAATTTAAGCTTTGAGCTCTGGCACCTCTACAAATCCCTACTTCCCTCTGTGAAGGGTCTTTCTTTTACTTATGCAATTTTTATTTTGAATTTGAGTCTCCATCTTCTCTTATAAAGCACCAACTAAGGGGCACTATGATCGTATTTGAGCATTGGGTGTAGCTAATATTCGAGTGTGTTTCATGAATGGATCAATGATTGAGCATAATGGGCTAGGGATAACTTGCTTTAGTGTTGATATTTTGAAAGACATGGTTGCTTGTTGATATGCTTGAGTATTAAAGTCTTCATATCAAAACTAGACTATTGCTTTGAATCATATAAAAGTCCATAGGTCCATGCTAAAAAAAAAGAAATGTGATGAACATGTTAGGCAACATTCCACATCACAAATTCTGTTTTTATCATTTACCTACTCGAGGACGAGCATGAATTAAGCTTGGGGATGCTGATACGTCTCCAAGGTATCTATAATTTTGGATTGTTCCATGCTGTTATATTTCATTCTTGGATGTTTTACAATCATTTTATAGTCATTTTATATCATTTTTTGGTACTAACCTATTGACATAGTGCCTGCTACCTCTTGAGCATGCGTTGGTTTTTCCCTTGAAGAGGAAAGGGTGATGCAGCAAAGTAGCGTAAGTATTTCCCTCAGCTTTTGAGAACCAAGGTTTCAATCCAGTAGGAGGCTCCTCAAAAGTCCCACGCACCTACACAAACAAACAAGAACCTCGCAACCAACGCGATAAAGGGGTTGTCAATCCCTTCACGGAAACTTGCGAAAGTGAGACCTGATAGAGATAATAAGATAAGATAAATATTTTTGGTATTTTTATGATATAGATTGGAAAGTAAAAGATGCAAATAAAAGTATATTGAAAATTTATATGATAAAAGATAGGCCTGGGGGCCATAGGTTTCACTAGTGGCTTCTCTCAAGATAGCATAAGTATTATGGCGGGTGAACAAATTACTGTCGAGCAATATTTAGAGAAGTGCATAGTTATGAGAATATCTAGGCATGATCATGTATATATGCATCACGTCTGCAACAAGTATATCAAAACGATTCTGCATCTACTACTATTACTCCACACATCGACTGACTCCTTCCTGCATCTAGAGTATTAAGTTCATGAAGAACAGAGTAACACATTAAGAAAGATGGCATGATGTAGAGGGATAAACTCATGCAATATGGTATAAACCCCATCTTTTTATCCTCGATGGCAATATGTGCCTTGCTGCCCCTACTGTCACTGGGAAAGGACACCGCAAGATTGAACCCAAAGCTAAGCACTTCTCCTATTGCAATAAAGATCAATCTAGTAGGCCAAACCAAACTGATAATTCGAAGAGACTTGCAAAGATAACCAATCATACATAAAAGAATTCAGAGAAGATTCAATTATTTCTCATAGATAAACTTGATCATAAACCCACAATTCATCATATCTCGACAAACACACCGCAATATGATACAATACGTGCCTTGCTGGCCCTGCTGTCACTGGGAAAGGACACCGCAAGATTGAACCCAAAGCTAAGCACTTCTCCTATTGCAATAAAGATCAATCTAGTAGGCCAAACCAAACTGATAATTCGAAGAGACTTGCAAAGATAACCAATCACACATAAAAGAATTCAGAGAAGATTCAATTATTTCTCATAGATAAACTTGATCATAAACCGACAATTCATCGGATCTCGACAAACACACCGCAAAAAGAGTTACATCGAATAGATCTCCAAGCAGATCAAGGAGAACATTGTATTGAGATTCAAAAAGAGAGAAGAATCCATCTAGCTAATAATTATGGACCCAAAGGTCTATGGTAAACTACTCACAACTCATCAGAGAGGCCTTGGAGATGATGTAGAGGCCCTCCGTGATCGATTCCCCCTCTGGCGGAGCACCGGCGAAGGCTCCAAGATGGGATCTCACGGATACAGAAGGTTGCGGCGCTGGAAATAGTTTTTCGTGGTGCTCCTGGATCTTTTTGGGGTACATAGGAATATATAGGAGGAAGAAGTACGTCGGTGGAACCACGAGGGGCCCACGAGGTAGGGGGCAGCGCACCCCCTTAGGGCGCGCCGGCCACCCTCGTGGCCACCTCGGCTGCTTCTTGACGTCCACTCCAAGTCTCCTGGATTGCGTTTGTTCCAAAAAGATGCTCCCGAAGGTTTGATTCCGTTTGATTATCCTTTTCTTCGATATACTGAAATAGGCAAAAAAACAATTTGGGATGGGCCTCCGGTTAGTAGGTTAGTCCCAAAAATCATATAATAGTGTAAAGTAAAGCCCATAAACATCCAAAACAGGTAATATTATAGCATGGAACAATCAAAAATTATAGATACGTTGGAGACGTATAAAGCATCCCCAAGCTTAATTCCTGCTCGTCCTCGAGTAGGTAAATGATAAAAATAAATTTTTTGATGTGGAATGCTACCTAGCATATTTCTCAATGTAATTTTCTTTATTGTGGCATGAATATTCAGATCCAAATGATTCAAAATAAAAGTTCATATTGACATAAAAGTAATAATCATTCAAGCATACTAACAAGGCAATCATGTCTTCTCAAAATAACATGGCTAAAGAAATTTCATCCCTACAAAATCATTTAGTTTGGTCATGCTCCATTTTAGTCACACAAGATAACTCTCATCTTGCACAACCCCGATGACAAGCCAAGCAATTGTTTCATACTTTAGTAATCTCAAACTTTTTTCAACTTTCACGCAATACATGTGCGTGAGCCATGGATATAGCACTATAGGTGGAATAGAATATAATGATGGGGATTGTGTGGAGAAGACAAAAAAGGAGAAAGTCCCACATCGACGCGGCTAATAAATGGGCTAGGGAGATGCCCATCAATTGATGTCAATGCAAGGAGTAGGGATTGCCATGCAACGGACGCACTAGAGCTATAAATGTATGAAAGGTCAACAAAAGAAACTAAGTGGGTGTGCATCCAACTTGCTTGCTCACGAAGACCTAGGGCGTTTGAGGAAGCCCATCGTTAGAATATACAAGCCAAGTTATATAATGAAAAATTCCCACTAGTAAATCAAAGTGATAACATATGAGACTCTGTATGTGAAGAACATGGTGCTACTTTGAAGCACAAGTGTGGAAAAGGATAGTAACATTGTCCCCCTTTTTATTTTTTATTTTTTGGGGCCTTTTTTTGGCCTTTTTTTGGGCCTTTCCTTTTTTATATTTGGCCTTTATCTTTTTTAAGGGACAATGCTCTAATAATGATGATCATCACACTTCTATTTATTTACAACTCATGAGTTACAACTCAAAACTAGAACAAGATATGACTCTATATGAATGCCTCTGGCGGTGTACCGGGATGGACAATGAATCAAGAGTGACATGTATGAAAAATCATGCAAGGTGGCTTTGCCACAAATACGATATCAACTACATGATCATGCAAGGCAATATGACAATGATGATGTGTGTCATGATAAAGGGAACGACGGAAAGTTGCATGGCAATATATCTCGGAATGGCTATGGAAATGCCATAATAGGTAGGTATGGTGGCTGTTTTGGGGAAGATATAAGGAGGTTTATGTGTGATAGAGCGTATCGTATCACGGGGTTTGGATGCACTGACGAAGTTTGCACAAACTCTCAAGGTGAGAAAGGGCAATGCACGGTATCGAAGAGGCTAGCAATGATGGAAGGGTAAGAGTGCGTATAATCCATGGACTCAACATTAGTCATAAAGAACTCACATACTTATTGCAAAAATCTACAAGTCATAAAAAACCAAGCACTACGTGCATGCTCCTAGGGGGATAGATTGGTAGGAAAAGACCATCGCTCGTCCCTCACCGCCACTCATAAGGATGACAATCTAAGAACACCCAATGTCTCAAATTTGTTACACAACGGTTACCATACGTGCATGCTACAGGACTTGCAAACTCCAGCACAAGTATTTCTCAAATTCATAATTACCAAATTAGCATGACTCTAATATTACCACCTCCATATCTCAAAACAATTATCAAGCATCAAATTGATCATAGCATCCAATTCACTTCCTATGATAAATTTTATTATACCCAACTTGGATGCTCATCATTCTAGGACCAATTTTATAACCATAGCAAATACCATGATGTTCTAAAAGACTCTCAAAATAATATAAGTGAAGCATGAGAGATCAAAAATTTCTACAAAATCAAGCCACCGCCGTGCTCTAAAAGATATAAGTGAAGTACTAGAGCAAAAACTATCTAGCTCAAAAGATATAAGTGAAGCACATAGAGTATTCTAATAAATTCCAAATCAAGTATTTCTCTCCCAAAAGGTGTGTACAGAAAGGATGATTGTGGTAAACTAAAAATCAAGGACTCATATCATACAAGACACTCCAAGAAAAACACATATCATGTGGCGAATAAAAATATAGCTCCAAGTAAAGTTACCGAAAGACGAAGACGAAAGAGGGGATGCCTTCCGGGGCATCCCCAAGCTTAGGCTTTTGGTTGTCCTTGAATATCTTGGGGTGCCATGGGCATCCGCAAGCTTAGGCTCTTGCCACTCCTTATTCCATAGTCCATCAAATCTTTACCCGAAACTTGAAAACTTCACAACACAAAACTCAACAGGAAATCTCATAAGCTCCGTTAGTGCAAGAAAGAAAAACCACCACATAAGGTACTGTAATGAAATCATTCTTTATTTATATTGGTGTTAAACCTACTGTATTCCAACTTCTCTATGGTTCATACCCCCCGATACTAGCCATAGATGCATCAAAATAAGCAAACAAGACACGAAAAACAGAATCTGTCAAACACAGAACATTTTGTAGCAATCTGTAACTTTCGAATACTTATGGAACTTTAAAAATCCTACAAAAATAGGAAGTCGTAGGAAATTTGTCTATTGATCTACAGCAAAAAGAATCAATGCAAAAGCATGTTTCTGTGATTTATTGAATGTTTTCTCGTGAGTGCAAAGTTTCTGTTTTTCAGCAGAATCAAATTAACTATCACCGTAGGTTATCCTATAGGTTCTACTTGGCACAAACACTAATTAAAACATAAAACCACATCTAAGCAGAGGCTAGACGAATTATTTATTGAAGAACATCAAGGAAAAATATTGGGTTGTCTCCCAACAAGCGCTTTTCTTTAAAGCCTTTTAGCTAGGCAATGATAATTTTAATGATGCTCACATGAAAGATAAGAATTGAAGCGCAAAGCGAGCATCATGAAACATGTGACAAACACATCTAAGTCTAACATACTTCCTATGCATAGGCATATTATAAGCAAACAAATTTGCAAGGCAAGCAAAAACTAGCATATGCAAGGAAGAAGAAAGAGACGATAGCAGTCTCAACATGACGAGAGGTAATTTAGTAAGATAAAAATTTCTACGACCATATTTTCCTCTCTCATAATAATTAAATGTGGGATCATAAGAAAATTCAACAAAATAGCTATCACATAAAATATTTTCAACACGATCCACATGCATGCAAAGTTGACACTCTTCCAAAATAGTGGGATTATCATTAACTAAAGTCATGACCTTTCCAAACCCACTTCTATAAAAAATACCATAAGATTGATCAAAATCCAAATATGTGGGATCTAAAGTTGACACTCTTCCAAACCCACTTTCAATAATATTGCTAACACTATTATCAACCTCATATTCATCATGGGGCTTAAATAAATTTTCAAGATCATAAAAAGAATCACCCCAATCATGATCATTGCAACAAGTAGTAGACATAACAATCTTAGCATCCCCAAGCTTAGGGTTTTGCATATTATTAGCACAACTAACATCAAGAGAATTTATAGTAACATCATTGCAATCATGATTTCCATTGAAGGACCTACCAAGTATGGGTGCAATAGCAACGATCTCATGTTTAACATAAGGAACTATAGCAAATTCATATTCATAAATATTGGCATCATGGCCAGAAGAATAGCAAGCATCATGTTCATCAAGGGATATTTCAATCAAATCATCGGAATCATTATCTATGGATTCATGCATATCATTATTTTCTTCCAAAGCAACAGTCATTCTCTCAATAAATTCTTTGACATAGACATTATGAGCATAGTTTTCATAGCAATATTTAAGTATGTCAAAATTTTTAGATTCGTAGAGAGTAATATCATACTTTTCAATCAAAGAAGCAACTTCATAAGCACCCTTAAAAGCAACAAATTCTTCAATTTGTTCAATATCATAGTAACTATAAACACCCTTTGCATAAGAAGATAAGATTTCATTTTCATTAAACTCACATAGGTAGGGAAGGTGTTTTTTAGGGTTCTTAGAGCAACAAGTAAAATCATAAATTTCACAAAGATTCCAAGCATAACACATCATTCTGTTTATTTGATCCCTTAAGAGTCTCCCTTTTTCAGAAAAATGGTGATGCACAAAATGAGCATGCTCATCTAAAGATTTCACATCAACTAGGCTAGTTGGGGTTTCAGCACGAGCGCATAAGGATCGAAGATTATCCAAGTAGAACACTTTAAGTGGATCCATATGAATAGATTTTTAGCAAGCAAAGATTCAAGCACATAGAAGGCAAGCGAAAGAGAGAGGAGAATGGGAAAGAGAGGGCGAATAAAATGGCAAGGATGAAGTGGGGGAGAGGAAAACGAGAGGAAAATGGCAAATAATGTAATGCAAGGGAGATAAGTTTGTGATGGGTACTTGGTATGTCTTGACTTGAGCGAAGACCTCCCGGCAATGGCGCCAGAAATCCTTCTTGCTACCTCTTTCCATGCGTTGGTTTTTCCCTTGAAGAGGAAAGGGTGATGCAACAAAGTAGCGTAAGTATTTCCCTCAGTTTTTGAGAACCAAGGTATCAATCTAGTAGGAGGCTCCTCAAAGGTCCCACACACCTACACAAACAAACAAGAACCTCGCAACCAACGCGATAAAGGGGTTGTCAATCCCTTCACGAAAACTTGCAAAAATGAGATCTGATAGAGATAATAAGATAAGATAAATATTTTTGGTATTTTTATGATAAAGATCGGAAAGTAAAAGATGCAAATAAAAGTAGATTGAAAACTTATATGATAAAAGATAGACCCGGGGGCCATAGGTTTCACTAGTGGCTTCTCTCAAGATAGCATAAGTTATACGATGGGTGAACAAATTACTGTTGAGCAATTGATAGAAAAGTGCATAGTTATGAGAATATCTAGGCATGATCATGTATATAGGCATCACGTCCGCAACAAGTAGATTGAAATGATTCTGCATCTACTACTATTACTCCACACATCGACCGACTCATGCCTACATCTAGAGTATTAAGTTCATGAAGAACAGAGTAACGCATTAAGAAAGATGACATGATGTAGAGGGATAAACTCATGCAATATGATATAAACCCCATCTTTTTATCCTCGATGGCAATAATACAATACGTGCCTTGCTGCCCCTGCTGTCACTGGGAAAGGACACCGCAAGATTGAACCCAAAGCTAATCACTTCTCCTATTGCAAGAAAGATCACTCTAGTAGGCCAAACCAAATTGATAATTTGAAGAGTATTAAAAAGATAACCAATCATACATAAAAGAATTCAGAGAAGATTCAATTATTTCTCATAGATAAACTGGATCATAAACCCACAATTCATTGGGTCTCGACAAACACACCGCAAAAAGAGTTACATCAAACAGATCTCCAAGAAGATCAAGGAGAACATTGTATTGAGATTCAAAGAGACAGAGGAAGCCATCTAGCTAATAACTATGGAGCCGAAGGTCTGTGGTAAACTACTCACATCTCATCGGAGAGGCCTTGGAGATGATGTAGAGGCCCTCCGTGATCGATTCCCCCTCCGGCGGAGCACCGACAAAGTCTCCAAGATGGGATCTCACGGATACAGATGGTTGTGGCGGTGGAAATAGTTTTTCGTGGTGCTCCTAGATGTTTTCGGGGTATGTAGGTATATATAGGAGGAAGAAGTACGTCGGTGGAGCCACGAGGGGCCCATGAGGCAGGGGGCGCCCACCCCCTTAGGGCGCATTGGCCACCCTCATGGCTGCCTTGGCTGCTTCTTGACGTCCACTCCAAGTCTCATGTATTGTGTTTGTTCCAGAAAGATTGCTCCCGAAGGTTTCATTCCGTTTGGACTCCGTTTGATATTCCTTTTCTTCGATATACTGAAATAGGCAAAAAAAACAACAATTCGGGTTGGGCCTCTGGTTAGTAGGTTAGTCCCAAAAATGATATAAAAGTGTAAAGTAAAGCCCATAGACATCCAAAACAGGTAATATAATAGCATGTAACAATCAAAAACTATAGATACGTTGGAGACGTATCAGTGCCCAGTGCCAGTTTCTAGTTTCTTCATGTTTTTTACATCGCAGGAAATGAATATCAAACGGAGTCCAAATGCAGCGAAACTTCCTAAGGATTTTTTGGGGTCAGAAGACATCCAGTGTGCCAAGAAAGCACCTGGAGGGTGCCTCAAGGGGAGCAGCACCCACTAGGGTGCGCCAGGAGGCCCAGGCGCGCCCTAGTGGGTTGTGCCCACCACGGGTGCCCCCTGAACCACCTCTTTGCTCTATAAATACCCCAATATTCCAGAAACCCTAGGAGAGTCGATGAAAATCAATTCCAGCCACCACAGAGTCCAGAACCACCAGATCAAATCTAGACACCATCACGGAGGGGTTCACCACTTCCATTGGTGCCTCTTTGATGATGTGTGAGTAGTTCTTTGTAGACCTACGGGTCCGTAGTTAGTAGCTAGATGGCTTCTCTCTCTCTCTCTCTCTCTCTTTCTCTCTTGATTATCAATACAATGGTCTCTTGGAGATCCATATGATGTAAGCCTTTTTGCGGTGTGTTTGTTGGGATCCGATGAACTTTGAGTTTATGATCAGATCTATATTTTTATCCATGAAAGTTATTTGAGTCTTCTTTGATCTCTTATATGCATGATTGCTTATAGCCTCGTATTTCTTCTCCGATATTTGGGTTTTGTTTGGCCAACTTGATCTATTTATCTTGCAATGGGAAGAGGTGCTTTGTAGTGGGTTCGATCTTACGGTGCTTGATCCCAGTGACAGAAGGGGAACCGACACGTATGTATCGTTGCTACTAAGGATAAAAAGATGGGGTCTATATCTACGTAAATATATAAATAGATCTTGTCTACATCATGTCATCGTCCTTATTGCATTAGTCCGTTTTTCCATGAACTTAATACACTAGATGCATGTTGGATAGCGGTCGATGTGTGGAGTAATAGTAGTAGATGCAGGAAGGAGTCGGTCTACTAATCTTGGACGTGATTCCTATATAATGATCATTCCCTGGATATCATCATGATTATTTGAAGTTATATTAATTGCCCAATAATTGTTTTCCCACCGTTTGTTATTTTTCTCGAGATAAGCTACTAGTGAAACCTACGGCCCCCGGGTCTCTTTTCATCATATTTGCCTTTGTGATCTATTTTCCTTTGCATTTATTTTCAGATCTATTAAACCAAAAATACAAAAATACCTTGCTGCAATTTATTTGTTCCGCGATCTATTTATCCTATCTACTACTTTTTACCTCATGTTATTTGCCTATCTTGATGTGTCGTACCCGAAAGGGATTGACAACCCCTTTAACACGTCCAGTTGCGAGTATTTGTTATTTGTGTGCAGGTGTTGTTTACGTGGTGTAAGGAGGTTCTCCTACTGGTTCGATAACCTTGGTCTCGTCACTGAGGGAAATACCTACCATCGCTATACTGCATCATCCCTTCCTCTTTGGGGAAATACCGACATAGTTCTAGCAGATGTCAACACTCCCAGGAAGAATCCCAAAGCTGGATCCAAGCCTGAAACTGAGTGCTTCTACTACAAAGGGACTGGTCACTGGAAGCGAAACTGCCCCAAATACTTGGCGGATAAGAAGGATGGCAAAGTGAACAAAGGTATATTTGATATACATGTTATTGTTATGTACCTTACTAATGCTCGTAGCAGCGCTTGGGTATTTGATACTGGTTCGGTTGCTCATATTTGTAACCCGAAACAGGAATTGCGGAATAAACAAAGATTGTCTAAGGACGAGGCGACGATGCGAATCAGAAATGGTTCCAAGGTCGATGTGATCGTCGTCGGCACGCTACCTCTACGTCTACCTCCGGGATTAGTTTTAGACCTAAATAATTTTTTATTTGGTGCTCGCGTTGAGCATGAACATTATATCTGGATCTTATTTATTGCGAGACGGTTATTCATTTAGATCAGAGAATAATGGTTGTTCTATTTATATGAGTAATATCTTTTATGGTCATGCACTCTTGATGAGTGGTCTATTCTTGTTGAATCTCGATCGTAGTGATACACATATTCATAATATTGATGCCAAAAGATGCAAAGTTGATAATGATAGTGCAACATACTTGTGGCACTGGCATTTAATTAGGTCATATTTTTGTAAAGCGCGCGAAGAAACTCCATGCAGATGGACTTTTAGAATCACTTGATTATGAATCATTTGATGCTTGCGAACCATGCCTCATGGGCAAGATGACTAAAACTTCGTTCTCTGAAACAATGGAGAGCTAATGACTTATTGGAAATAATACATACCGATGTATGCGGATGAGTGTTGAGGCACGCGGCGGGTATCGTTAATTTCTGACCTTCACAAATGATTTGAGTAGGTATGGGTATATCTACTTAATGAAATACAAGTCAGAAAGATTTGAAAAGTTCAAAGAATTTCAGAGTGAAGTGGAGAATCATTGTAACAAGAAATAAAGTTTCTACGATCTGATCACGGAGGCGAATATTTGAGTTACGGGTTTGGCCTTCATTTAAAACAATGTGGAATAGTTTCACAACTCACGCCACCTGGAACACCACAGCATAATGGTGTGTCTGAACGTCGTAACCGTACTTTATTAGATATGGTGCGATCTATGATGTCTCTTACCGATTTATGACTATCGTTTTGGGGTTATGCATTAGAGACAACCACATTCACGTTAAATAGGGCACCGTCTAAATCCGTTGATACCACACCATATGAACTGTGGCTTAGCAAAAACCTAAGCTGTTATTTCTTAAAGTTTGGGGTTGCGAGACTTATGTCAAAAGGCTTCAGCCTGATAAGCTCAAACCCAACTCGGAGAAGTGCGTCTTCATAGGATACCCTAAGGAAACAATTGGGTACATGATACGTCTCCAACTTATCTATAATTTTTGATTGCTCCATGCTATTATATTATCTGTTTTGGATGTTTAATAGGCATTTATATGCTATTTTATATTACTTTTGGGACTAACCTATTAACCGAAGGCCCAGTGCTAGTTTCTATTTTTTTGCCTATTTCAGAGTTTTGCAGAAAAGGAATACCAAACGGAGTCCAAACGAAATGAAACCTTCGCGATGATCTTTCTTGGACCGAAAGCAAACCAGAAGATTTGGAGATGAAGTCGGAGATGCAACAAGGAAGCTACGAGGCAGGAGGGCCCGCCCAGGGAGGTAGGGCGTTCCCCCCACCCTCGTGGGGTCCTCGTGGCTCCACTGACCTAGTTCCTTCGCCTATATATACTCTTATACCCTAAAAACATCCAAGAGAGCAACAAAACCACTTTTCCACAGCCGCAACCTTCTGTACCCGTGAGATCCCATCTAGGGGCCTTTTCCGGCGTCCTGCCAGAGGGGCATTCAATCACGGAGGGCTTCTACATCAACACCATTACCTCTCCGATGAAGCGTGAGTAGTTCACCACAGACCTTCGGGTCCATAGTTATTAGCTAGATGGCTTCTTCTCTCTCTTTGATTCTCAATACCATGTTCTCCTCAATGTTCTTGGAGATCTATTCGATGTAATACTCTTTTGCGGTGTGTTTGCCGAGATGCATGAATTATGGATTTATGATCAAGATTATCTATGAATATTATTTGGTTCTTCTCTGAATTCTTATATGCATGATTTGATATCTTTGCAAGTCTCTTCGAATTATCAGTTTAGTTTAGCCTACTAGATTGATCTTTCTTGCAAGGGGAGAAGTGCTTAGCTTTAGGTTCAATCTTGCGGTGTCCTTTCCTAGTGACAGTAGGGGCAGCAAGGCACGTCTTGTATTGTTGCCATCGAGGATAAAAAGATGGGGTTTTCATCATATTGCTTGAGGTAATTCCTCTACATCATGTCATCTTGCTTAATGCATTACTCCGTTCTTTATGAAAATACTCTATATGCATGCTAGCGGTCGATGTGTGGAGTAATAGTAGTAGATGCACGCAGGAGTCGGTTTACTTGACATGGACGTGATGCCTATGTTCATGATCATTGCCTTAGATGTCATCATAATTATGCGCTCTTCTATTAATTGCTCGGCAATAATTTGTTCACACACCGTAATATTTGCTATCTCGAGAGAATCCACTGGTGAAACATATGGGCCCCGGGTCTATTTTCCATATTATTGAATCTCGTTTACATCTTGCTAGTTTCTGATCTACTATTTTGCAATCTTTACTTTCCAATCTATAAACCAAAAATACCAAAAATATTTACTTTACCGTTTATCTATCTCTATCAGATCTCACTTTTGCAAGTGACCGTGAAGGGATTGACAACCCCTTTATCGCGTTGGAGGCAAGTTTTTGATTGTTTGTGCTGGTATTTGGTGACTTGTGCGTTGTCTCATACTAGATTGATACCTTGGTTCTCAAAACTGAGGGAAATACTTACCTAGTTTGCTACATCACCCTTTCCTCTTCAAGGGAAAACCAATGCAAGCTCAAGAGGTAGCAAGAAGGATTTCTGGCGCTGTTGCCGGGGAGATCTACGTCAAGTCAAGCCATACCAAGTACCCATCATAAACTCTTCTCCCTTGCATTACATATTCGACATTCTCTTCTCGTTTTCCTCTGCACCACTTCTAAAATGATTTTTGAAAACCTTTGCCTTTTTTCGCCCTTCTTCCATTCGATCTTTTGTTTGATTGTGTTACCATGTGCCTTCCTTTTGCTTGCATCTTAGCTTGCTAAAAGTTTATGGATCCTCATCCACTTTCTAATCTTTTTAAGAGATCCAATTTTGCTGAACTAATTTTTAGTGATTTGTGTGCACTAGACTATCTTTATGAAGTTTTGCTTGAAATTCGTGAATCTAAAAATTATGATGAAGAAATTTATGAAGAGATTCATGATAGCTCCTTGAATAGAAAGCATGATTGTAATGATTTTACTATAAATTCTATTGATGTCAATTATGCTAAAAATATGCAAAACCCTAAGCTTAGGGATTCTAGTTTTGCTATGTCCACTACTTGTTGCAATGATCATGACTGGGGTGATTCTTCTTATGATCTTGAAAATTTATTTAAGCCCCATGATGAATATGAGATTGATAATAGTGTTTACAATATTATTGAAAGTGGGTTTGGAAGAGTGTCAACTTAAGATCCCACATATTTGGAGAATGATCAATCTTATGAAATTTTTGAGAAAAGTGGGTTTGGAGAGGTCATGATTTTAGTTAATGTTAATCCCACTATTTTGGAGGAGTGTCAACTTTGCATGCATGTGGATCGTGTTGACAATATGTTATGTGATTGCTATTTTGTTTAATTTGCTTATGATCCTACATGTAATTATTATGAGAGAGGAAAATATGGTTGTAGAAATTTTCATGTTAGTAAATTACCTCTCTTCATGTTTAGATTGCCATCGTCTCTTTATTCTTCCTTGCATATGCTGGTTTTTGCTTGCCTTGATTTGTTTGATTATAAAATTCCTATGCATAGGAAGTATGTTAGACTTATATGTGTTTGTAATGTGTTTTATGATGCTATCTTGTGCTTTAATTCTTCTCTTTTATGTGAGCATCATTGAAATCGCAATGCCTAGCTAAGGGCGTTAAACGTTAGCTCTTGTTGGGAGGCAACCCAATTTTATTTTTGTTGTTTACTTTTTGCTTCTGTTTAGTAATAAATAATTCATCTAGCCTCTAGTTAGATGTGGTTTTTAAGTTTTAATTAGTGTTTGTGCCAAGTAGAACCTTTGGGAAGACTTGGGTGAAAGCTAATTTGATCTTGCTGAAAAACATAAACTTTTACGCTCATGAGATTAGCTGTCATTTTTAAAAGAAGAGTGCATTTAAGTTGATTATTTTTGAAGAAGATTAATAGATAAATTCCTCACGTCCACCAATTTAGTTCAGAATTTTTGGAGTTACATAAATATTCGAGAGTTACAAATTATTACAGACTGTTCTGTTTTTGCCAGATTATGTTTTTCGTGTGTTGTTTGCTTATTTTGATGAATCTATGAGTAGTATCGGCGGGGGGGGTATGAACCATGGAGAAGTTGGAATACAGTAGATATTACACCAATATAAATAAAGAATGAGTTCACAATAGTACCTTAAAGTGGTGATTTATTTTCTTATACTAACGGAGCTCATAAGATTTTCTGTTGAGTTTTGTGTTGTGAAGTTTTCAAGTTTTGGGTAAGGATTTGATGGACTATGGAATAAGGAGTGGCAAGAGCCTAAGATTGGGGATGCCCAAGGCACCCCAAGGTAAAATTCAAGTACAACCAAAAGCCTAAGCTTGGGGATGCCCCGGAAGGCATCCCCTCTTTTGTCTTCGTCTATCGGTAACTTTACTTGAGGCTATATTTTTTTCACCACATGATATGTGTTTTGCTTGGAGCGTCTTGTATGATTTGAGTCTTTGATTTTTAGTTTACCACAATCATCCTTTCTGTACACACCTTTTGGGAGAGACACGCATGAATCGTGATTTATTAGAATACTCTATGTGGTTCACTTATATCTTTTGAGCTAGACAATATTGCTCTAGTGCTTCACTTATATCTTTTTAGAGCATGGCGGTGGTTTTATTTTATAGAAATTATTGAACTCTCACGCTTCACTTATATTATTTTGAGAGTCTTTTAGAACAACATGGTAATTTTCTTAGGTTATAAAACTAGTCCTAATATGATGGGCATCCAAGATGGATATAATAAAAACTTTCATATGAAGTGCATTGAATACTATGAGAAGTTTGATTCTTTATGATTGTTTTGAGATATGAAGATGGTGATATTAGAGTCATGCTAGTGGAGTAATTGTGAATTTAAGAGATACTTGTGTTAAAGTTTGTGATTCTCGTAGCATGCACGTATGGTGAACCATTATGTGATGAAGTTGGAGCATAATTTATTTATTGATTGTCTTCCTTATGAGTGGAGGTCGGGATCACGCGATGGTTAACTCCTACCAACCCTTCCCCTAGGAGCATGCGTGTAGTACTTTGTTTTGATGACTTGTACATTTTTGCAATAAGTATGTGAGTTCTTTATGACTAATGTTGAGTCCATGGATTATATGCACTCTTACCCTTCCACCATTGCTAGCCTATCTTGTGCCGCACAACTTTCACCGGTACCATAACACCCACCATTACCTTCCTCAAAACAGCCACCATACCTACCTATTATGGCATTTCCATAGCCATTCCAAGATATATTGCCATGCAACTTTCCACTACTCCATTTATTATGTCACGCTTCATCATTGTAATTTTGCTTTGCATGATCATGCAGTTGACATTGTATTTGTGGTAAAGCCACCATTCATAATTTTTTTATACATGTCACTCTTGAATCATTGCACATCCCGGTACACCGCCAGAGGCATTCACATAGAGTCATATTTAGTTCTAATTATTGAGTTTTAATTCTTGAGTTGTAAGTAAATAAAAGTTTGATGATCTTCATTATTAGAGCACTGTCCCATGTGAGGAAAGGATGATGGAGACTATGATTCCCCCACAAGTCAGGATGAGACTCCGGAAGGAAAAAAAGAGGCCATAAAAAAGGCCCAAATAAAAAATGAGAGAAAAAGAGAGAAGGGGCAATGTTACTATCCTTTTTCCACACTTGTGTTTCAAAGTAGCACCATGATCTTCATGATAGAGAGTCTCCTATGTTGTCACTTTCATATAATAGTGGGAATGTTCATTATAGAACTTGGCTTGTATATTCCAATGATGGGATTCCTCAAAGTGCCCTAGGTCTTCATGAGCAAGCAAGTTGGATGCACACCCACTTAGTTTCTTTTTGAGATTTCATACACTTATAGCTCTATTGAATCCGTTGCATGGAAATCCCTACTCACTCACATTGATATTTATTGATGGTCATCTCTATAGCCCGTTGATATGCCTAGTTGATGTGAGACTATCTTCTCCTTTTTGTCTTCTCCGCAACCACCATTCTATTCCACATATAGTGCTATGTCCATGGCCCATGCTCATGTATCGCGTGAAGATTGAAAAAGTTTGAAAATACTAAAGTATGAAACAATTGCTTGGCTGAAACCGGGGTTGTGCATGATTTATATATTTTGTGTGATGAAGATAGAGCATAGCCAGACTATATGATTTTGTAGGGATAGCTTTCTTTGGCCATGTAATATTAAGAAGACATGATTGCTTTGTTAGTATGCTTGAAGTATTATGGTTTTTATGTCAATATTAAACTTTTGTCTTGAATCTTTTGGATCTGAAACTTCATGCCACAACAAAGAAAATTACATGGGTAAATATGTTAGGTAGCATTCCACATCAAAAATTCAGTTTTTATCATTTACCTACTCGAGGATTAGCAGGTATTAAGCTTGGGGATGCTTGATATGTCTCCAACATATCTAAAATTTTTTATTGTTCCATGCTATTATATTATCTGTTTTGGATGTTTAATAGGCATTTATATGCTATTTTATATTATTTTTGGGACTAACCTATTAACCGAGGGCCCAGTGCCAGTTTCTGTTTTATTCCTATTTTAGAGTTTTGCAGAAAAGGAATACCAAACGGAGTCCAAACAGAATGAAACCTTTGCGATGATCTTTCTTGGACCAAAAGCAAACTAGAAGACTTGGAGATGAAGTCGGAGACGCAACGAGGAAGCCACGAGGCAGGAGGGCGCGCCCAGGGAGTAGGGTGTGCCCCCCACCCTCATGGGCCCCTAGTGGCTCCCCTGACCAAGTTCCTTCACCTATGTATACTCTTATACCCTAAAAACATCCAGCAGAGCAACGAAACCACTTTTCCACCGCTGCAACCTTCTGTACCCATGATATCCCATCTAGGGGCCTTTTCTGGCGTCCTGCCAGAGGGGGATTCGATCATGGAGGGCTTCTACATCAACACCATTACCTCTCTGATGAAGCGTGAGTAGTTTACCACAGACCTTCGGGTCCACAGTTATTAGCTAGATGGCTTCTTCTCTCTCTTTGATTCTCAATACCATGTTCTCCTTGATGTTCTTGGAGATCTATTCAATGTAATACTCTTCTGCGGTGTGTTTGCCGACATGCGATGAATTATGGATTTATGATCAAGATTATCTATGAATATTATTTGTTGAACCCAAAGCTAAGCACTTCTCCCATTGCATATGGATTTATGATCAAGATTATCTATGAATATTATTTGTTGAACCCAAAGATGCAGTGTCCTTTCCCAGTGATAGTAGGGGCAGTAAGGCATGTATTGTATTGTTGCCATCGAGGATAAAGAGATGGGGTTTTCATCATATTGCTTGAGTTAATTCCTCTACATCATGTCATCGTGCTTAATGCGTTACTCTGTTCTTTAAGAACTTAATACTCTAGATGCATGCTGGATAGCGGTCGATGTGTGGAGTAATAGTAGTAGATGCAGGCGGGAGTCGGTCTACTTGACACGGACGTGATGCCTATGTTCATGATCATTGGCTTAGATGCGTCATAATTATGCGCTCTTCTATCAATTTCTCGGCAGTAATTTGTTCACCCACCGTAATATTTGCTATCCCGAGAGAAGCCACTAGTGAAACCTATGGCCCCTGGGTCTCTTTTCCATATTATTGGATCTCGTTTACATCTTGCGAGTTTCCGATCTATTATTTTGCAATCTTTACTTTCCAATCTATAAACCAAAAATACCAAAAATAATTACTTTACCGTTTATCTATCTCTATCAGATCTCACTTTTTTGCAAGTGACTGTGAAGGGATTGACAACCCCTTTATCATGCTGGGTGCAAGTTGTTGATTGTTTGTGCAGGTATTTAGTGACTTGTGTGTTGTCTCCTACTGGATTAATACCTTGGTTCTCAAAACTGAGGTAAATACTTATGCTACTTTGCCGCATCACCCTTTCCTCTTCAAGGGAAAACCAACACAAGCTCAAGAGGTAGAAGTACACCTTCTACCATAGATCCGAAGGCAAGATCTTTATTGCCAAGAATGGAACCTTTCTAGAGAAGGAGTTTCTCTCGAAAGAAGTGAGTGGGAGGAAAGTAGAACTTGATGAGGTAATTGTACCTTCTCTCAAATTGGAAAGTAGCACATCACAGAAAATTGTTCCCGTGATGCGTACACCAACTAGAGAGGAAGCAAATGATAATGATCATGAAACATCAGATCAAGTTGCTACCGAACCTCATAGGTCAACCAGAGCACGATCTGCACTAGAATGGTACGGTAATCCTATTCTGGAAGTCATGTTACTAGACCAAGGCGAACCTAGCTACCAACTGTGAAGAAGCTATGATGTGCCCAGATTCCTATAAATGGATTGAGGCCATGAAATCTGAGATAGGATCCATGTGTGAGAACAAAGTGTGGACTTTGGTGGACTTGCTCGATGATCGGCAAGCCATTGAGAATAAATGGATCTTCAAGAACAAGACTGACGTTGATGGTAATGTTACTATCTAGAAAGCTCGACTTGTCATGAAAGGTTTTGACAAGTTCAAGTAGTTGACTACGATGAGACTTTCTCACTCATGGCGATGCTTAAGTCTGTCCTAACCATGTTAGCAATTACCGCATTTTATAATTATGAAATATGGCAAATGGATGTCAAAACTGCATTCCTTAATGGATTTATTAAAGAAGAGTTGTATATGATGCAACCATAAGGTTTTGTCGAACCTAAAGGTGCTAACAAAGTGTGCAAGCTCCATTGATCCATCTATGGACTGGTGCAAGCATCTCGGAGTTGGAATATACGCTTTGATGAGGTGATTAAAGCATATGGTTTTATACATACTTATAGTGAAGCATGTATTTACAAGAAAGTGAGTGGGAGCTCTATAGCATTTCTGATATTATATGTGGATGACATATTGTTGATTGGAAATGATATAGAATTTTTCGATAGCATAAAAGGATACTTGAATAAGAATTTTTCAATGAAAGACCTTGGTGAAGCTGCTTATATATTGGACATCAAGATCTATAGGGATAGATCGAGATGCTTAATAGGACTTTCACAATGCACGTACCTTGATAATGTTTTGAAGAAGTTCAAAATGGATTAGTCAAAGAAAGGGTTCTTGCCTGTGTTACAAGGTGTGAAGTTGAGTCAGACTCAAAACCCGACCACTGCAGAAGATAGAGAGAAAATGAAAGTCATTCCCTATGCCTCAGCCATAGGTTATATCGTGTATGCTATTTTTCAGAAAGGAGGTTATCCCCCGGCCTCTGCATCAGAACGATGCATACGGCCATCTTATTAATAAGGAAAAAGTTCAACAAAGTCTCCAGGTCTCAAAAAGGTACAAAGACTCACAAAGAGCAAGAAGAACATGAAACAGAATAGCCACAACCGGCGGAATAAAAGTAGATAAGAAACTAAACACCTATCCTATTACATGACCGCCATCCAAACCGGTTGAAGATAGCCCACGCTACCGTCTCCCACTGGATAGACCTAGTAACCACACGCTCCCTGGCATCCGTCGGAGTGAGTAGAGACCACATACGGAGCAGTGTAGTGGCCCGAAATATAACCTGCAAGAAATGAATATGTGTTGTTCTGTTAAAAACCAAATCGTTCGGGCAGTTACATAGTGCCCATAATAAAGCACATACTCCAACACGGATATGTTCGTTGTTTCTGGCTCTACTCCATTTATCCACGTCCCAAATAACGTGTGTATAGTAGTCGGAGGAGTAATGTTAAATGCTATGTGAACAGACCGCCATATTTTTTGCCATTGAGCAATCAAGAAAGAGGTGTTTGATAGATTCATCATGATCACAGAAGCTACATCTTTGAGATCCTGTCTAGTTGCATTTTGCCAAATTGTCCTTAGTTAGAATGACTTATTTATGGACAAACCACATAAACACTTTAATTTTTGAGGGCACTTTGAATTTCAAAATATGCATCGATCGAGGGATAGAGCCAAAGTTGATAATATCCAAATACATGGATTTTACCGAAAACACTCCATTCTTGGTTAGTTTCTAGTGCAACTGGTCTGGCTGTTGAGAAAGGTGAACATCCATCAATCTTCTCACAAGATGGAGCCAAGCTTCCCAACCGTTTCTCACTGAAGTCCTCCTGAATTGAATATTGAGAGGGTTGGACTGTAATACTGTTGCAACGTAAGCATCTCTATGCTGAACAATATTATAGAGAGACGGATATTGGATAGCTAGAGGCGTCTCCCCTAACCATGTATCCTAACAGAATCTCATGGTAGTACCATTTCCAACGATAAATTTTGTCCATTGCAAGAATGCTAATTTCACTCTTATCAGTCCTTTCCAAAACGGTGAACAGTCGGTCGGACCATCACCTGGGATAAGGTTTTAGAATGTGGGTACTTATTACGTAGAATCTAGGCCCATGTGGCATTAGTCTCTACATATACAGCCACTTGCTGAGAAGACATCTGTTCTTCACCTCTAAATTTTCAATACCAAGACCCCCTTGGTCTTTTGGCCTACAGATAATATCCCACTTAGCGAGTCTGTATTTTTGTTTTAACTCATCGCCCTTCCAGAAGAAGCACGATCGATAGAAGTCCAGTGTTTTCCGCACTCCAAATGGTACCTCGAAGAAGGACAAGAGAAACATTGGCATACTCGTGAGCACCGAATTAATGAGAATTAGTCGGCCTCCATATGACATAAGCTTGCCCTTCCAGCAGCTTAGTTTCTTTTCAAATCGATCCTCAATGCACTTCCATTCTTTGTTAGACAACTTACGATGGTGAATCGGTATGCCCAAGTACGTAAAAGGCAATGAACCTAATTCACATCCAAACAATTGTTTGTAAGCTTCTTGTTCGTCCTTAGCTCTTCCAAAGCAGAACAATTCACTTTTATGGAAGTTAATCTTTAACCCCGACAACTGTTCGAATAAGCATAACACAAGCATCAAGTTTCTTGCTTTTGCCAGATCATGCTCCATGAAGATTATAGTATCATCAGCGTACTGTAAAATGGACGCTCCTCCGTCCACACTAAATGTGGGACTAGCCCGCCTACCTGGCCATTGTCCTTAGATCTTCCTATTAGGATTGTCAACATTTTCTACTACTATGTTGAACAAAATAGGTGACATTGGGTCTCCTTGCCTCAGACCCTTGTGTGTCTGGAAATAATGACCTATGTCATCATTCACTTTGATTCCTACACTCCCTTTTTGCGTGAAAGAATCTACCTGCTTTCTCCAGGACTGATCGATCCTTTCATTCGCAAGGCCTGCTATAGAAATGGCCATTTAACCTTATCGTACGCTTTCTCAAAGTCCACCTTAAAAACCACCCCATCTAGTTTTTTTGTGTGGACTTCATGGAGTGTTCATGTAGGACCACAACCTCTTCTAGGATGTTTCTGTCTGGCATGAAAGCCGTTTGAGATGGCTGCACCACAGAATGTGCAATCTGCGTAAGCCTGTTGGTTCCCACCTTGGTGAAGATTTTAAAGCTGACATTAAGAAGACAAATCGGTCTAAACTGCTCAATTCACACCACTTCTGTTTTCTTCGGAAGTAACATAATTGTTCCGAAATTTAGGTGAAATAGCTGCAAATGTCCAGAAAACAAATCATGGAACATTGGAAGCAAATCACCCTTAATGATGTGCCAACACTTTTTATAGAACTCAGTCGAAAAACCATCTGGCCCAAGAGCTTTATTATTCTTTATCTGCAAAATTGCTTCAAACACCTCTTTCTCTGAAAATGGGGCGGTCAAAATATCGTTCACATCCGTTGCGAGTTGAGGGATATCCTCAACCCTAGAATCGTCTACGGACACAAAATTATCCTCAGGTGCCCCAAATAGATGCTTGTGATAATTTATGATGTATAGTTTTAGGTTCTCCTATCCTAAAATCATCCCCTCATCTTGCTCGAGCTGAAAGATTTTCTTCTTTCGATGCTTGCCATTCCCAATCATATGAAAGAATTGAGTGTTATCTTCCCCTTGGATGACTTGTCGTACTTTAGCTCTTAGCGCCCACTTCAATTCCTACTCTCAAAGCAATTCTTTCAGTCTCATTTCTGCCTCCACTTTAGTTTCCAGCTCCCTGGTATCTAGAATGGAGGACTCGGCTTTTAATTCGAAGGAATTAATAAGGTCAAGGAGCCTTTCCTTTTCAACCTTATATATCCCTCTCAAATGTTTGGCTCAACCACATAATAACTGTCTTAAGTGCCTAATCTTATTCTGACATCTTTCTACACTCAATCTCCCTCCTGAATCTTTAGCCCACTCCCGTGCTATCAGATCCAAGAAACCTTCTCTTTCAAACCATGCTAATTCAAAAGTGAAGATGCTTTTATTTCCCACATGAGTTGCCTCCCCAGAGTCAACTAGCAATGGGGTATGGTCAGAGATCGCGTGCGACAATCCTTGGACCGTCACCAGAGGAAACTTATGCTCCCACTCGACGTTGTTGAGGACACGATCCAACTTCTCATATGTTGGATATGGTAACATGTTAGATGATAACCCGCAAGTATACAGGATAGTTGTAGCCTCTTTCGATAAGTAAGAGTGTCGAACCCAACGAGGAGCTAAAGGTAGAACAAATACTCTCTCAAGTCCTATCGGCCACTTATACGACTCTACGCACGCTTGACATTCGCTTTACCTAGAACAAGTATGAAACTAGAAGTACTTTGTTGGTGTGATAGGATAGGTTTGCAAGATAATAAAGAACGCGTAAATAAAAAGTAGGGGTTGTTTAGATAAAGATGCAAATAAAGTAAATATAGCGAGTGTTGGAAAGTGGTGGTAGGAGTTGTGGAATTGTCCCTAAGCAATTGACTACGTTACTAGACCAATAGCAAGTTTTTATGTGGGAGAGGCCCTGCTAGCATGTCATCCCTAACTTGGAATTCTATGCACTTATGATTGGAACTATTAGCAAGCAGTCCGCAACTACTAACGTTCATTAAGGTAAAACCCAACCATAGCATTAAGATATATTGGTTCCCCTTCAATCCCATATGTATCAATTTCTATGCTAGGATGAAGCTTCTGTCACTCTTGCCCTCCAATACACAGTCCTATCAACATACAACTAACCTTATGGTGTGATCCACGCGCGCGCTCATATGATGGGCACCAACACATCATTGGAAAATAATATGAAGCATAAAGCACCATGTTCAAGTCGAGGGTATAGCGGGTTGCGGGAGAGTGGACCGCTGGATATAGATGGGGGAAGGTGATGGAGATGTTGGTGAAGATGACGGCGGTGTTGGTGAAGATCGCGGTGATGATGATGGCCTCCGGCGGTGTTCCGGCGCCACCGGAAGCAAGGGGAAGAGAGCCCCCCTTCTTCTTCCTCTTCCTTGACCTTCTCCCTAGATGGGAGAAGGGTTTCCCCTCTGGTCCTTGGCTCCCATGGTGTGGGAGGGGCGAGAGCCCCTCCGAGATTGGATCTATCTCTCTGTTTCTGCGTTCTCTGGTTCTGCCCTGGCACCGTTTCCTTTATATCTGGAGATCTGTAACTCCGATTGGACTGAAACCTTCGCCCAGATCGTTTTCCAAAAATTAGCTTTCTTGTGGCCAAAGAAGGGCATCAACCGCCTTACGGGTGGCCCACGAGATAGGGGGGCGCGCCCCCTGGAGGGGTGGCGTGGGCCACTCTCGTGGCCACCTCGGGCACCATTTCGCGTTGATTCTTCCTCCCAAAAATCACAAATATTCCAAAATAATTCTCCGTCCGTTTTTATCCCGTTTGGACTCCGTTTGATATTGGGTTTCTGCAAAACATAAAACATGCAACAAACAGGAACTGACACTGGGCACTGGATCAATATGTTAGTCCCAAAAAATAGTATAAAAAGTTGCCAAAAGTATATGAAAGTTGAATAATATTGGCATGGAACAATCAAAAATTATAGATACGACGGAGACGTATCAGCATCCCCAAGCTTAATTCCTGCTCGTCCTCGGGTAGGTAAGTGATAAAAAAGATAATTTTTGATGTGGAATGCTACCTACCATAATCTTGATCATATGTCTAATCATGGCATGAATATTAAGACATGAGCGATTCAAAGCAATAGTCTATCATTTGACATAAAAACAATAACACTTCAAGCATACCAACCAAGCAATTATGTCTTATCGAAATAACATAGCCAAAGAAGGCTCATCCCTACAAAATCATATAGTCTGGCTATGCTCCATCTTCATCACACAAAGCATTCAAATCATGCACAACCCCGATGATGAGCCGAGCAATTGGTTCATACTTTTTAACGCGCTTCAGCTTTTTCAACTCTTACACAATACATGAGCGCAAGCCATGGACATAGCACTATGGTGGTATAGAATATGATGGAGGAGGTTTATGTGGAGAAGACAAAAAGGGAGAAAGTCTCACATCGATGCGGCTAATCAACGGGCTATGGAGATGCCCATCAGTTGATGTCAATGCGAGGAGTAGGGATTGCCATGCAACGGATGCACTAAGAGCTATAAGTGTATGAAAGCTCAAACTGGAAACTAAGTGGGTGTGCATCCAACTTGCTTGCTCATGAAGACCTCGGGCGTTTGAGGAGGCCCATCATCGGAATATACAAGCCAAGTTCTATAATGAAAATTCCCACTAGTATATGAAAGTGAAAGCATAGGAGACTCTCTCTATGAAGAACATGGTGCTACTCTGAAGCACAAGTGTGGTAAAAGGATAGTAACACTGCCTCTTCTCTCTTTTTCTCTCAATTTTTTTTATTTTTTTTCATTTTGGTGGGCTTCTTTGGCCTTTTTTTTATTTGGGCTTCTTTCGCCTCTTTTATTTTTCATAAAGTCCGGAGTCTCATCCCGACTTGTGGGGGAATCATAGTCTCCTTCATCCTTTCCTCACTGGGGCAATGCTCTAATAATGATGATCATGACACTTTTATTTACTTACAACTCAATATTACAACTATGACTCTATATGAATGCTTCCGGCAGTGTACCGGGATGTGCAATGATCTAGCGTAGCAATGACATCAAAAAACGGACAAGCCATGGAAACATCATGCTAGCTATCTTACGATCATGCAAAGCAATATGAAAATAAATGCTCAAGTCATGTATATGATGATGATGGAAGTTGCATGGCAATATATCTCGGAATGGCTATGGAAATGCCATAATAGGTAGGTATGGTGGCTGTTTTGAGGAAGATATAATGAGGCTTATGTGTGATAGAGCGTATCATATCACGGGGTTTGGATGCACCGGCAAAGTTTGCGCCAACTCTCGAGGTGAGAAAGGGCAATGCACGGTACCGAAGACTAGCAATGATGGAGGGGTGAGTGTGCGTATATCCATGGACTCACATTAGTCATAAAGAACTCATATACTTATTGCAAATGTCTACTTAGCCCTCGAAGAAAAGTACTACTACGCATGCCCCTAGGGGGATAAATTGGTAGGAAAAGACCATCGCTCGTCCCCAACTGCCACTCATAAGGAAAGCAATCAAAAAGCACCTCATGCTCCAACTTCGTTACATAACGGTTCACCATACGTGCATGCTACGGGACTTGCAAACCTCAACACAAGTATTCCTCAATTTCACAATTACTCAACTAGCATGAATCTAATATCACCACCTTTATATCGCAAAACTATTGCAATGAATCAAACATGTCATACTCAGCGATCTACAAGTTTATGTAGGATTTTATGACTAACCATGTGAATGACCAATTCTTGTCATCTCTCTAAAAGGATATAAGTGAAGCAAGAGAGTTTAATTCTTTCTACAAAAGATATGCCCATGCTCTAACAAATATAAGTGAAGCAAAAGAGCATTCTACAAATGGCGGTTGTTTATATGAAGAGAAACGGGCAATCCAAACTTCAAATGATATAAGTGAAGCACATGAAGCATTCTATAAAGCCATACTCAAAAGATTTAAGTGAAGTGCAATGAGCATTCTATAAATCAACCAAAGACTATCTCATACCAGCATGGTGCATAAAAGAAAAAGGAAAACTAAATGCCAAAGACGCTCCAAGACTTGCACATAATGCATGAACGAAACGAATTCGAAAACATACCGATACTTGTTGAAGAAGGAGGGGATGCCTTCCGGGGCATCCCCAAGCTTAGACGCTTGAGTATCCTTGAATATTTAATTGGGGTGCCTCGGGCATCCCCAAGCCTGAGCTTTTGCATCTCTTCCTTTTCCTCATATCGAGACATCCTCGATTAGACACTACATCCACACAAAACTTCAACAGAAAACTCGGTAAGATCCGTTAGTATAATAAAGAAAATCACCACTCTAAGTACTGTCGCAAACCAATTCATATTTTGTTTTTGCATTGTCTACTGTAACATAACTTTTCCATGGCTTAATCCACTGATATAAATTGGTAGACTCATCAAAACAAGCAAACTATGCATCAAAAACAGAATCTGTCAAAAACAGAACAGTCTGTAGCAATCTGAACATCCACCATACTTCTGGTACCCCAAAAATTCTACCAAAATTAGGAAAAATAAACAAATTGTATAGTAAGACAGTTCAAAAGGAATCAGAACCAATTGACGTTCCATATAAAAATGTAAAATCTCGCACTACAGCCAAAGTTTCTGTCCTGCACCGTACAAACCAACAAGCATTGTAAACATCCTAAAGGCAAACCTTGGCACATTATTTTTGAAATACAAAGGAATTGTACAAGGGGATAATTTTTTTTTGAAAAGTTTATGTAATCAAGATTCACAAAGTTTCTGTGAGCATGAACAAAGTTCAAAGAGCTCCCCCACTTCAACAATGCTTGTCTCTCTCACTTTCAATATCCTTTTTGAAAAGTTTTAGGTTCCCCTCTTTATTTTTTTTGTTTTTAAACTATATAAAAGCACTCAACAAAAATAAATGACTCTCTAAAACTTCCGTGTTGTCTCCCTGGCAGCGCTTTCTTTAAAGCCATTAAGCTAGGCATTTAGTGCTCAAGTAATGAATCCACCCGGATCCCAAGGTATATCAAAGCCAATTTTAATTAACAATGATTTGTAATTTAGTAGTGAGCACAAAGTAACATATATCATGCAACAACGAAGTCTAACTCTCTTCCTATGCATCGGCATGTCATAAAAGAACAATTCATGCACAAATAGTAAAGGCCAATGCATAGTATAAACAGTTTCTTGCAATTCTATCATATTGGAAACATAAAGAGGCGGAGATAGAGTTCCTCTCTCATAATAATTTCAAGTAGGAGCAGCAAGCACATGCATATTATATTCATCAAAATCATCATATGCAATGGAAAAAGGCAACCCATCAATATAATCCTTACTAAGCGCAAATTTCTCCAATATAGTGTAGTTGGGAGAATTCAAAAAGATAATAGGACTATCATGCGTGGGTGCAATAGCAACAATTTCATGTTTAACATAAGGAACTATAGCAAGTTCATCTCCATAAGCATAATTCATATTGGAATCTTGGCCACAAGCATAGCAAGCATCATCAAAAGGGGATATTTCAAGAGAATCAACGGGATCATAACAATCATCATAGCAATCATCCTTCGGTAAGCACGAAGGGGAATTAAACAATATATGAGTTACTCTCATTAGAAGGTGGGCACGGGTAGCTAATTCACTCTTCCTCCTTTTGTTCTTCGCTCTCCTCATCATCTTTTTCATCCAACGAGCTCACAGTTTCATCAATTTCTTCTTCCATAGCTTCCTACAAAATATTAGTCTCTTCTTGGACAGCGGAGACTTTCTTCATAAAAGCATTAATATAGTAATTGAATTCATAATTTTCATAGCAATATCTAAGTATAGCAAGATTTTCAGGCCTATAACCATCATCATCAAAAGCTTCATACTTTTCAAACAAAGCTTCAATTTCATAATCAGCCTTAAAAGTGACAAATTATTCTATTTGTTCCACATCATAGTAATCATATATACCATTAGCATAAGAAGCTAAGGTTTCATCATCATTAAATTTGCATGAAAATGGAAGGTGTGGAGCCTTCATCCTAGAGCAACAAGTAATATCATATCTCAAGCATAGATTCCAGGCATACCAATGCAACATAATAAATTGATCCCACAACAGTTTCCCTTTTTGTGTCGAGCGATAATCCCTAAAGTATTCACGTTGATCCAACGTGTCTCCCATTATAAAGTTGAATGTGGTTTTCTCAGGATTATTAAAGTAGTACATAATATCTTTCACATAATGAGAATCGGGGGTTTTAGGAGTTACCCCATCTACATGAGTAGCAAGTACCTCTAATTTTTTTGGTATTTTGTGTTCCATATCCATAACTAAAGATAGAGAACAACTAAGAGCAGCAAATAAAAATTACTTAGTGATAAAGCAAACAAGCACACACGATAATATTCACCCCACGCTATGACTCCCCGGCAACGGCGGCAGAAAAAGGTCTTGATAACCCGCAAGTATACGGGATAGTTGTAGCCTCTTTCGATAAGTAAGAGTGTCGAACCCAACGAGGAGCTAAAGGTAGAACAAATACTCTCTCAAGTCCTATCGGCCACTGATACGAGTTTACGCACGCTTGACGTTCACTTTACCTATAACAAGTATGAAACTAGAAGTACTTTGTAGGTGTGATAGGATAGGTTTGCAAGATAATAAAGAACGCATAAATAAAAAGTAGGGGTTGTTTAGATAAAGATGCAAATAAAGTAAATATAGCGAGTGTGGGAAAGTGGTGGTAGGAGTTGTGGAATTGTCCCTAAGCAATTGACTACGTTACTAGACCGATAGCAAGTTTTTATGTGGGAGAGGCCCTGCTAGCATGTCATCCCTGACTTGGAATTCTATGCACTTATGATTGGAACTATTAGCAAGCAGTACGCAACTACTAACGTTCATTAAGGTAAAACCCAACCATAGCATTAAAATATATTGGTCCCCCTTCAATCCTGTATGTATCAATTTCTATGCTAGGCTGAAGCTTCTGTCACTCTTGCCCTCCAATACACAGTCCTATCAACATACAACTAACCCTATGGTGTGATCCACGCGCGCGCTCATATGATGGGAACCAAAGGACAGCAACATAACCACAAGAAAATTAAATCAATCATAGCAATTCATCAACCACCAATAGGACAACAAAAATCTACTCAGACATCATAGGATGGCAACACATCATTGGAAAATAATATGAAGCATAAAGCACCATGTTCAAGTAGAGGGTACAACGGGTTGCGGGAGAGTGGACCGTTGGATATAGATGGGGGAAGGTGATGGATATGTTGGTGAAGATGACGGCGGTGTTGGTGAAGATCGCGGTGATGATGATGGCCTCCGGCGGTGTTCCGGCGCCACCGGAAGCAAGGGGGAGAGAGCCCCCCTTCTTCTTCCTCTTCCTTGACCTTCTCCCTAGATGGGAGAAGGGTTTCCCTCTGGTCCTTGGCTCCCATGTCGTGGGAGGGGCGAGAGCCCCTCCGAGATTGGATCTATCTCTCTGTTTCTGCGTTCTCTGGTTCTGCCCTGGCACCGTTTCCTTTATATCTGGAGATCCGTAACTCCGACTGGACTGAAACCTTCGCCCAGATCGTTTTCCAAAAATTAGCTTTCTTGTGGCCAAAGAAGGGCATCAACCGCCTTACGGGTGGCCCACGAGATAGGGGGCGTCCCCCTGGAGGGGTGGCGTGGGACACTCTCGTGGCCACCTCGGGCACCGTTTCGCGTTGATTCTTCCTCCAAAAAAATCACAAATATTCCAAAATAATTCTTCGTACGTTTTTATCCCGTTTGGACTCTGTTTGATATTGAGTTTCTGTGAAACATAAAGCATGCAACAAATAGGAACTGGCACTGGGCACTGGATCAATATGTTAGTCCCAAAAAATAGTATAAAAAGTTGCCAAAAGTATATGAAAGTTGAATAATATTGGCATGGAACAATAAAAAATTATAGATACGACGGAGACGTATCATTAGACCAAGTAAATTTTCTACCAGAAAGCTCGATCTCTCTAAGATCCATGCTTTCAATAATTGTATTAAACATAAACGACCATCTGTCGTCAAAGTTATATATCATTGTTTTTTTCTTCCCATCTTCGAATGATGTTAAAATCACCCCAAACAGAATTGGGAGTTGCTCACTTCCGCAAATACGAACTAAGTATGCCAAGAATTCTAGTTTGAGCTCAGGCTGCGCAGCACCATACATTGTCACCAGTGCCCATTGGAAACCATCAACCTTCGACCTGACATGAAACTTAACTGCAAAATCTCCCATGACAACATTTTGAACCTCCAATGTATTGCATTTAACCCCTAGTAAAATCCCACCGGATCTTCCCCCTGGGGGTAGACAATGCCAATCAAAATAACCTCCTCCTGATAAGGTGCTAAGAAACTGAGAAGTAAAATTGTCCCTTCTATTTTCAAAGAGGGCGATAAAATCTAACTTGTGTTCCATAGAAGCATACCTTTGCTTAGCCAAGTCCATGAGACCTCTGCTATTCCAAAAGATTCCCTTCATATTTCATCACGAAATTTTCTAGTGGTCTGGATCCTAGGACTTCAGCGCACAACCGAAGCCGGATAAAACTCCCGGTTCCACTTGCGCTTAGGCTTGGTTTGGTCCTCTACTCGGTCCACACAACCGAGCTTAGTGGGCCTAACCGCTTGAGAATCTACATGATTTGAACCCCTTGGAGAAATAGAACACTCATCCTCCTCTGTCTCGGTATGTGAGGGTGCAAGATCTGCACAAAAGCTATCAAGTACCCTAACACCCAAAGCATCAATATCCGCATTGTTCATAGGTTAAACAGCCGCTAAGTTTCGAATCATCTCTAAAGCTCGCTCTGCTTCGAGATCAAGGATATCATTAACAGATTTAGTGATTTCTTGTTCATTACTACCTAGTGAAACTCCTAGTTGATTTTCATTATGAATAATCTCATCATCGAAAAATGCAAGATGGAATTAGAAGTATTGACAGACATACCGGCAGTGACCTCAATGTCACGAAGCTTAGCCACCCGCATGGTGCGCCCTAGCTGCAAATCATCAACATCCGGCTGATCTTGGAGACGACAACTCATCCGTCACCCTTCAGAGACGGGATCTGAAATCCCTCCGAAGGCGACGACCTCGTCCTGCGTCGGGCCGCTTGGGGTAAGACCTCCTGCCCGACCCTCAAGTGGGGCTATCTCTCCCGGCCCAGTCGAGGGAAGGCCATTTGTCATCAGCCCGATCGGACAAGCCGCACCCGCCTCCACCTCCACGGGTGTCGGAGAACCCGTAGGGGTCGACCGTGGGCTGCAAACGGCAGTCGTCAACGGATGCACAATGGGAGGGCATGCGCGCAGAGCCTCCTGCTCCGCTGGCCCACCCCCCATCATGTCGGCCGAGCTTCGTAGGGGCGCCTAAGGGGAGGCTGAAGCGAGGGCCTCCTGCCCATGCCCCTGACCTGGCGACCACCCTGGCGTCCCGAACGCCACCAGCAAGGCCTGAAGCCGACCCACTGAACATTGATGGTGAGGCTCGGCCTCGAGAGTGCACAATGGGGGGAATGGGGGCCACCTGCCCATGCTTCTCCCCATCCTTGACGCCTAACCCGGTGTCCTGAACGAGCACCACCGCGGGTAACACCGAGCTAGGTGTATGCGCCACCAAGATCTCCCCTCAAGCAACCATATCCGAGTGATTGCAAACAAAAGTCTCAGGCCCAACAGAATTAAGCGGGGGTAACAAGTTTTCGAAAAGATCATCACTCTCAACGCGATCACTCCAAAGTATTGGAGGTGTGGAGGCAGCCCCAAAAGAACCAAATCTCAACGAGTTCATGGGCGCGGAGGAAGGTAGAGGCGCACCCTTCCCTGGCGCAGGCGAAGTACGTTTTGCACCCGGGGTGTGAGACTTATCTCGTGCACTGTCCTCCTCACGATGCTCCTTGTTACCCGAGCTGTCATCCTTATCAGTCATGTCCACATCATCCCCTATCATGGCATCCGTGAATAGATTAGAGTCCTCATGCTCAATCTCTAGGTTGTAGATCCTGCCCGCATGCGTCCATCTAACCACATCCGGTATATACTACTAGTCCTGATGTGTGCCTTGACATAAGTTTGGCAGGGAGGTACCAAAGTAATCCAGGAGTGGATAACTGGACAGTGGTCAAGAACATCCTAAAGTACCTGAAAGGGACTAAGGATATGTTTCTCGTTTATGGAGGTGATGAAGAGCTCGTCGTAAATGGTTACATTGATGCTAGCTTCGACACTGATCTGGATGACTCTAAGTCACAAACTGGATACATGTTTATATTGAATGGTGGAGTTGTCAGTTGGTGTAGTTCCAAGCAGAGCGTTGTGGCGGGGTCTACATGTGAAGCGGAGTACATAGCTGCTTCAGAAGCAACACATGAAGGAGTCTGGATGAAGGAGTTCATGTCCGATCGAGGTGTAATACCTAGTGCATCGGGTCCAATGAAAATCTTTTGTGACAACACTGGAGCAATTGCCTTGGCGAAGGAATCCAAATTTCACAAGAGAACCAAACACATCAAGAGACGCTTCAACTCCATTAGTGAAAAGGTCAAGGATGGAGACAGAGAAATTTGCAAAGTACATACATATATGAATGTGGCAGACCCATTGACTAAACCTCTTCCGTGAGCAAAACATGATCAACACTAAGACTCCATGGGTGTTAGATTCATCACAATGTAATCTAGATTATTAGCTCTAGTGCAAGTGGGAGACTGAAGGAAATATGCCCTAGAGGCAATAATAAAGTTGTTAATTTATATTTTCTTAGTTATGATAAAGGTTTATTATTCATGCTAGAATTGTATTGATCGAAAACTTAAATACATGTGTGAATACATAAACGAAATGTCGTGTCCCTAGTAAGCCTCTACTAAACTAGCTCGTTGATCAAAGATGGTTAAGGTTTCCTAACCATGGACATGCGCTGTCATTTGATAACGGGATCACATCATTAGAAGAATGATGTGATGGACAAGACCCATCTGTTAGCTTAGCATATGGATCGTTCAGTTTATTGCTATCGCTTTCTTAAATGTCAAATACATATTCCTTCGACTATGAGATTATGCAACTCCCGGATACCAGAGGAATACCTTATGTGCTATCAAATGTCACAAAACTGGGTGGTCATAAAGATGCTCTACAGGTATCTCCGAAGGTGTTTGTTGAGTTGGCATAGATCGAGATTAGGATTTGTCACTTCGAATATCAGAGAGGTATCTCTAGGCCCTCTCGGTAATGCACATCACTATAAGCCTTGCAAGCAATGTGATTAATGAGTTAGTTACGGGATGATGCATTATGGAACGAGTAAAGAGACTTGCCGGTAACGAGATTGAACTAGGTATGAAGATACCGACGATCGAATCTTGGGCAAGTAACATACCGATGGACAAAGAGAATTACGTATGTTGTCATAACAGTTCGACCGATAAAGATCTTCGCAGAATATGTACGAGCCAATATGGACATCCAGCTTCCGCTATTGGTTATTGACCGGAGATATGTCTCGGTCATGTCTACATAGTTGTCAAACCCGTAGGGTCCGCACGCTTAACGTTCGTTGATGATATAGTGTTATATGATTTAGTGAACGAATGTTGTTCAGAGTCCCGGATAAGATCACGGACATGACGAGGAGTCTCGAAATGCTCGAGAGGTAAAGATTGATATATAGGACGATGATATTCAGACACCAGAAGTGTTTCGAAGTGTACCGGGTGATCATCGGAGTACCAGAGGGGGTAACAGGCACCCCCGGAAGGGTGATGGGCCTATTGGGCCATTAGAGGGGAGCACACCAGCCCACAAGGGGCTGGCGCGCCCCTCCTAAGGCAGGCGACCCATGGGAGAAAGGAGGGGGGGGATTTGGCCTCCCCCTTCCTTCCCTCTCCCCCTTTCCTTCCCCCTCCAATAAATAAGGAGGGGGGGGGCAAGGGCAGGAGCCCAAGTAGGATTCGGTCCTACTTGGGACGCCCCTTAGCCTCTTCCCTCTCCCTTCCACCTATATATATGAGGGGTGCCTAGCACAACACAACATTGTCTTAGCCGTGTGCGGCGCCCCCGTCCACCGTTTACACCCTCATCATATTTTCGTAGTGCTTAGGCGAAGCCCTGCGAAGACAGTTTCACCATCACCGTCGCCATACCGTCGTGCTGCCAGAACTCATCCACTACCTCGCCGTCTTGCTGGATCAAGAAGGCGAAGGACGTCATCGAGCTGAACGTGTGCTAAACGCGGAGGTGCCGTACGTTCGGTGCTCGATCGGTTGGAACGCGAAGAAGTTCGACTACATCAACCGCGTTGTCAAACGCTTCCGCTTACGGTCTACGAGGGTACATAGACACACTCTCCCCTCTCGTTGCGATGCATCTCCTTGATAGATCTTGCGTGTGCGTATATTTTTTTGTTTTTCATGCAATGTTTCCCAACACCTGACGTAGTAAAAAGAAATATTAACACTCGTAATATGAAATCAGTATTATTATATGCATCATGGAATTAATTTTCATACTACTATATAGTTTTAGTATTACACTGTAGATGTTAATATTTTTATCTATATAATTGGTCAAATTTTCTGTAGCTTGACTTCATGTGATCCACCCATGCCTGCAGGCACCAGGCAAATTCCAGATGTCTGTCAACCCTCCCTCAGGGGCAAATCCGTCACTCTAACAAATCCCCAGACTTTATTTTTTACTAGTCAACAAAACAAGCGCCCAGTAACTGACGCTTCTCTTAAATGCACGCCAAATTTGCACACGCAGTTCCTCTCTACAGCACAGGCACGGCGCCACCGCTACCGCGTCCGTCATCCCCACACACATGTAACCCGACACTCTCCACCCGCACACACGGAGAGACAGTACACAGCTCAGTCGCGGCCGCGCAGCGAGATCACCACGCTCCCCTCCACTCTCCCAGCGAGCGCGGAGCGGCGGTCCGGCCGGCGCGGGCTCCGCTCTCTCCCTCTCCCCGCGCAATGCCGGCCGCTTCCGGCGCAGATCGGGCCGACTCCTCACCCTCCTCCTCCTGGCCACGGCTCTCGATCGGCGCGTGACTTCACTCTGGGTGGGCAGAGGACGGCTGGATCTTGCGGCGGACGGCGCGACGGAGGGACGGACGGACGGACGCGCCCGGCCGTCTCCCGATTTCCGCCTGCCAAGAGAGGTTTGCGGCCTTCTCTCTCTCCTCGCGTGGCCCATTCCGTTTCTCCGTCTTTTTTTCTTGGATACAGCGAGCGACGCCTTCGGATGCCTCCAAACCTCTCCTGCCCAGATTGGAACCTGGGCTCGATCCCCGGCCCCGGGTTTTAGCCTTTTAGGAGCGGAATCGATTAGCGCAATGCAGTTTGTCGGCCGTTGTTTGGTTTTAAAGCTTTATTTGTTTCTAAAAAATACGGGGGGAAATGTTTTAATGCCAAAGAGTTGGGGTAGTAGTAGTAATCACTTTTCTAGATGAGGAGTTGGTGATTTTTCTTTTCAACATACTGGCAAATCTCTACTGCTGGAATTGTGTCTACAGAAAATTATCGACTGCCTGCACTCCACTTCCACAGTCAGGTGTATGATGCGTGTAGGCCGTGACAGCGTAGGTAGCCCATGCAGCCATGAACACTTGCATTGATGTTTGCCAGCCGGCCAGCCCCCACCGTCCCTCCAAAAAGATTAAAAGACCCTACTTTCCTTCCTCTCCTTTCGTTTCTCACTTTCTCTCATCCATCCGAGAGCTTTAACCCTAGCTCTAGGCCCTGCCTGTGCTGTTTCTTTTGGTAAGCATCTACTCCCTCTGTAAACAATCACAAGACGTTTTAGATAGTGATCTAAAGCGTCTTATTATTGTGTACAGAGGGAGTAGTACTAATTGAGACCACAACGGTAACATGAATTCAGGTGTGGATCATGTAAGGTTAGGTGGGTACGCTGGTACTGGTGGTAGTGTGGTGCGGTACACTTGAGGGGATCACCTATCTCCACAAAAGGGAATCTGGCAAAGTTTCCTCTGGGAGCCTCGTTGAAACAAGTTCTTGGCATCATTTGTCCACTGTTTTTTTTTAATTTATGATGGTTTGCTAGTCCTAAGCTAATGTGCGTAATTGGGGGTGTGCTTTATAAAAAGGAGGCCAATGAGTGATATGAGATGGGCAGTATGCTGCTGTCACATGCACATTATCTCAACTGCCCCCCGTTGAAAACCAATAAGAACCACCATAGCAGTCAGCTTGATGGTGGGTCTTATGGCTGAGAGTCTGAGACTAGAGGAAGAGACAAATGGGGCCTATGAGAGGGAGCTTACTATGTAGTAGTTGGCAGATATGAGGTGTCTTGCATAGAATGCCTCACCTTGGAGGCATTTCTCTCCTGGATCGTTCTATTGGCTTATTCTATTACTGAAGTATGCAATTGCGCCAGCTTCTGTTCTGATCGTTGCAATTCCAGTTGCATTGCAAAGTGAACAATTTCTGGTTATGCCTAATGATAGCTAAGATAGGTACAAACGGAAGAGTTCTTAAATGCTGTCCCAGAACTCTCAAGAACATTATCATGTTGGACGAGGTATACTATTGCTTATTTGACCAAATACAGAGCCGGTATGCAAGTTTGGTCTGTCAAAGCCCTGTATATGTGTACTATTTGTTATCTGGCCGATGAACCTGTCTTTGGATGATCTAAAATGGGATATTGATTTTAAAGCCATGAACATGCAGATGCCAGTATGCAACCCATACACTGTTAATGAAGAGAACATTTCAGTATCTCACTTATTGAGCTCCAAGTTCTTCTGAAAACAAGCTACCATGGTAGATTGTTTTCTACAAC